>NC_090727.1:110291328-110318510 GCF_036898095.1 Palaemon carinicauda | reverse complement strand
ATAATCCATGATAAAACTAAAAATGATAAATTAATTCAATGATGCCTGAGACTTTAAAATACTCTAGGAAAACTATTCCACAGAAAGCCAAATTAGCATAAAATCTTCAGCTTTCTTTAGTATGATGGCCAGAATCGATGATCATTTTGAATATTTATGTAATAGTAAAGTGTCTCGAATACATTTTTATCTGTTTTGTCGAAAATAGAAAGAGAAGGTAAGGGTTTTGGTTTTAAGTCACTTAATTTGCCTCTGCTTGTGAATTTGAATAGCCGATTTTAATGTAACTAGTGGAACCAGAATTGAAGAAAGTTTTATTTATATATATATATATATATATATATATATATATATATATATATATATATATATATATATATTATATATATTACATTAAAAAAGTATATGGAATGCTACATCAATTTTCGTTGAGGGAGGGAGGTGGGGATTATTGTTATCAGCTACTTGATTTTGTAACGGTTCTTGACCATATTTTTATTTTCATTATTTGTCTGGTTAATGTATAGGTAATAGAAAATGGAATTACCGAGTTTTTTTGTGTACGATGAATTTGTTTATTTTTCCTTCCTAATTTCTATCATGTTTCACAGCTTCATTTTAATTAATGGAAACTTGCTTTGCGCGTTAATTGATGACTGCTCATCATGTTACTTTTTTCTTACCTTTTACATAAAAGATATGTATTTTTTAATATAATAATACCAAGAGTAAATTTCCATATTTGGAGTTATGCTTTTATTGTTAATTTACAATGTAAAGTGTACATATTGCCCTTCACTTGGAAAAAGAAACTTAAACACGAACTGAAATGTTTACCCCCTTGTTCTCCAAATAAATGTCGCAAAATGCATGAACAGGGAAGGGACACCACCGACCCTTTCCTATTCAGTGAGACGGATCATTAATCCTGACATCATTCATTGAGGGTCGGGCGGAAGCGCCCCCATGTCTCCGTATCTAATGGAACGTTTAGTTTGTTTGCTCGATATATGGGTTTCTGTTTATGGGAAATCGGAAGAAGTTATTGGTGAATTTCTTTTATATTTTTTGAAGTTGAATATTGAATTTTATTATATTTTCACGAATGATTCTGCTTTGTGTCCAGTGTTGTACTTTTGTGTATCGGGAGAGTGAGCCAACGGTAGAGATATGTCATTGATACATTCCAATAATACAGTGAATCATTCGAAAATGTAATAAGCCAGTTGTCGAAATGTATACTAATTTAATACCAATTTTTCTAAATTAATTAGATATTTTTTTTTAGATGTAAATCATGTTGTAAAACATTAAAGTTCACTTTCCTATTTGCACTTTAAAAAGACAGACATAATTATGCAAAACTGGACAGGGGTGGATGACAGTGGAGTTGGCATCCCTGGGTGCCACTCCGTGGTACAGGGCAAGGAAGAAGGGCCTGAATACGGCATCCAGTTATGACTGGCTGGATGATGCTGCTGCTGCTGCTCTGGCTGTGCCTGCGAGGGTCCTGGTTGAGGGGACTGCCAAGGTTGCTGCTGGTGAGGGGGTTGCCAAGGTGACTGCTGGTGAGGGGGTTGCCAAGGTGACTGCTGGTGAGGGGGTTGCCAAGGTGACTGCTGCTGAGGGGGCTGCCAAGGTTGCTGCTGCTGAGGGGGCTGCCAAGGTTGCTGCTGCTGAGGGCCTGCCCAGGTCACTGATGGTTGTTGCTGTGCCTGCTGGAAGACCTGACTCTCGTCCCTGTAGCGGTGTGCAAGATTGAGGCACTCTATCTGGAATTCGTGGCATCGGTGTACTGGAATGGTACGCATGTAGCCTTCCAGCAGGCACGCAAAATCGTGCACAATCTTGTGCAGGCCCATGAACGTTGGGGACGCCGAATCTGCTTTCGACATAAGCTGAAACATAAAGAATACTGTAAAAATATATATTATATATATATATATATATATATAGATATATATATATATATATATATATATATATATATATATATACATATAGATATATATATATATATATATATATATATATATATATATATATATATATATATATATATATATATATATATATATATATATATGCAGAAGAACCACATTTTCCCTGTGGTTCTTCTGCATCTGAGCATCACGTTTTCCTGTGATTTTTACGCATATATATATATATATATATATATATATATATATATATATATATATATATATATATATATATATATATAACAAACATTGTAACAATTTAGTACAGCATTTTAATGCAACAGATTGCATATGTAAAAAAAAATGAATACTCACATTCCTCAATATATTGCTGAAATCCTTCTCCGACACACAGGTGTCGCTGTGAGTGGTGTCAAGTCTTCGGCTGGACCCCTTCCCCTTCCCCTTGTCTTTCCTGGTGGTGGTAGATGCATGGCTGAGAAAACCTGTCGACCTCACATCATCCTCGACATCGCTGACTGTCTCTGCAACTCCTTTGGAGCCACGAAACTGCTAACTGGATACTGTCTCTCCCCGGACGATGTGCTGTATGAGGAACGACCAAGTGTCCATGAGGAAGTCATCACGGCCACTTCTTTGGGCCTGGGCAGCTCCACTCTTCTTCTCCTTTTTCATAATCTTGCCAACCCTCGTCCTCAAGTTCTCGTATTGTTTTTTGCATTGGGGACCAGTGGCAGGAGGATCCAGCTTCCTTCCTATATCTTCCCACCTGCTGTTCTTCAAAACCTTGTTGATCCACTCCTTATGTTTGTTGTCAAACAGCATGGGGTTCTCCTTGACAAGGTCGGCCAACGTAGTCTCCGTCTCTTCTGTCCACTGGTAGTCAGGGATGTCCTTCTTAGACACCCGAACCCACTTCTTCTTTAGTTCATCATCACTGGATACCTGGCTCTGGCTTGTATCCTGCTGTGTCTCCGGGATGACCATATCGAGACTTGAAAATGATGAATGAAGAGAATCTCGATCTGCGGTCTCCTCTATCACGTCCATTTTCCTCCCCCTTCCCTTTGGCTGTCTACTTTTTGGCATGTTGTCTCTTCGCTGGTGAACTCTGGAATGGCTAGGAGTGTCTTCGGACCTCAATTTATATACCCCCTAATCCCCCTAATCCCACGAGAGCTCCACTGGTGGAGTAGGCGGGCACTAGGGGTTAACGTCAGAGAAGGCGGGGAGATCTTTAACGTTTAGCTTCTTTGGGGCTAAACGTGTTGCAACTAGCTGATGCATCTCAGTCCGAAGAGAGGCCTCCTTCTCGGACGATTTCTTTTGGATGTCCTGCACCATGGACAGTAACGAGTGCAACGTACTCGTGATCGAATCTAGTTATTGTGCAGTGGAGGAGGTCGAAGGCACCGGTTCATTCACTGTGGCCGATGATACCGAAATCGTTTCTGCTTTCTCGGTTTCTGTCTCAGGTGGAACGTCATCCGCCTGATCCAGTTCCTCCAATAGGAGATTGTTCTCAGTCTCCTCTGAGACAACTAACATGTTGTCTTCTAGCTAGATGCTCTCTAAGGCCTCTGAAACTTCAGATTCTACCGGAATCTGAACCAGGGGAATCTCAGGTTGAGCCTGGGTAATAACTGCAACCGAAGATGCCCTAGGGAAAAGACAAGCCCTCATCTTTTTGTTAGGAAGGTATGGGCCAGAAGTGTTCTTCTGGAAACCTCTAACCCATTTACGCAGCATTTCCCTTGCTGCGTCCCTTGACTCAGTGGACTTTTGATCATCAAAAGCCTCTCTTCCCAGTTTTTCACAAACGGTACATACCTGTGGGTCCCAGTACTTGAGAGCCCCATTGGTGACTGCGCAACGAGCATAGGCCCTGCACATCTCGTGGCCGCAGAAGTTCCTACTGCGGACCCTGCATAAACTATTCCCGCACTCGGGATGCTCCTCCTGTAAAGAAAGGAAAAGTCTATAAGTATTAGGTGAAATTCTCAAATTTCAGCATACATATAATATTTTATATTAGCCTGGATAGGGTAAGCTATAAATAGGAAAGACACCTACATGTGTTTCCTGTCCAGCCAATTGTTATGACCTCCTCCAATATTGAAAGTAGAATTCTTGAGAATTTTTAGAGGAAGATGATATCCTTTGATATAAAGTGTCTCTTGACACAATCTTCCAGTTTCAATATTGGGGATTAAGGACAATAATGGATCATAACCATTAAAGGAAGAGAGAATCACTCTCTTAAATGTGATGGTCTCACAATAGGCTGCCCAAGAAGCACCTTGTAGGTTGGAAAAACTTTGGGCTACAGCACTTACTGTTTGGTAACAAGTTGCCAGTCCTGTCAGGCCTGCCGGCACCTGCCGACGTCTGCCGGACAAGCCAGCACATGCCGGCCTATTCTGGGCTATTGAAGGCAATTATTGTCTTCATAAAATTGTGTGATAGACCGCCGGCAACGTCTCTGCTGGCCGGCAGTGGCTCTGCCAACTGCCGGCGACTCTGCCGGCTGGTGGCCGAGGATCCTTCCATCAAGGGGACCTGGCGGCAGTCTGCGGCAGATGACCAGGTATGGGTGGCCGGCTGCTGGCCGGCAACTCAGCAGCCAGCAGTTGGTCCCTGAATGTCCAATGTCTTTGGGTTGTCGGTCAACTATGTTCCCAACAAGCGGCGGCAGGGCAACTGCCGGCTGGCAGACAGTGGACATGGCCCAGTACGAAAGTAAGAGAGAAAGAGAGGATGGAGGAAGGCAAGGGCTCAGCCTTGCCGGCCTGCATCCAGAATGAGGGTTCAAGTGGAAGGGGAAATTAAATTCGGGCTTCCACCCAACCATATCCCAATCATAAGGGCTATGGAAGGCAGTCCAAGGGAGGACTGAAGAACACTCTAAAGAATATGAGGGTACCCGCCGGCAGACGGGGAACCTCAGGTCAGTCCTACAAGAACCTTAGGGTCAATGTAGAACGACGGCCAGGAGGGTGTTGGATCATTCAACACGAAAGAGATAGAGGGGAGGGGGTAGGTGTCCTACAGGTAAGGTAATTCCCTAAGACACTACTTAACCTAAAGGATTCTGGTCTCATGAAGTAACCTCAGGTAGGAGAAATCATTTCCCCAGGTTGGGTTAGTCAAGGGAGAAGGTGTCCGTAGGACACCATCTCAAAGGAGAGCAGAATCTCGTACCAGAGACCTTAGGCAGTGAAGAAATCCTTTCTTCGGTCTAGGGTCTACCAACACAGGATTGTCTGCCAGGCCAAGGAAGGGGGAATTGTCATACAAAACCCCCAAGTATGGCCTAGGGAGGTTTAGCCTCTTGAAAGAGCAGCTTAACCTGACATGTGAAATCATTTCACCAAGACAGGGAGATGCCTAACATAGACTGGTACTCTGATGTCCCGTTCTAAACTCAAAACCGACACAGTGGTTAGGAGAAAGAAAACGGAACGTCTCAGTAAAACTTTGCCAGAACTTTGTTCACAGCAAAGAAAACTGAAAATAGCCTAGGCTAGTCAGAGGGAAGGGGGATTGCTCTTAAATCTCCTAGGAGATTAGTATCGACTTAAAAGGTATAGGAGGTGTCAGTCTCCCCTTAACCCTGGATAGGTACGGTGGGTCGTACACGACCCCGAGCGTCAAAAAAAAAGAGGTTTTTCTCACGTGACTCACCCCCGTGACTGAATTTGTGGGTGATCGACCTGCAGGAGGTGTCTCCCCTACACGCTCTAGTAGTGTCCAGATGTGCATTGCTGTAGCTGTACTCCTTCCCCGATTTCTGAGACGCGTCGGGGTCGAGCGCGACCGAGTTTACCCTTCTAAGGTAATTTGCATAATTATCAAAGTTATGACGTATTATGAAATTGTCGTAGAATGGTGCAACTTGTATAGGTTATCAGTTGTGGAAAGTCTTGGTGGATTGTTTGACTACCATGTGCATGATTTTTTTTTTTAGTTAAAATGTCGTTCATCACCACGAGGACCATTTTACCGCGAGTGCCCCTTTTTCATTTTTTTTCATTTTTTTGCTAAGTCATTTTTCCGTAAGATATTGCCAAATAGTGTCGTAAAACTTTTGCTTGTTTAGTGTTGGAAAGTGTGTCTAGATGATCTGGCTACCCATGCGTGACTTTGTTTTTGTCAGATACGACGTAGTTATTGGTATATTGGGTATTTGACTGCGGTTGCCAATTTCTGTTTTTTTTCAATATTTGTAAAAAATTTTACGTAGTAAGGAATTGCCGTATATTATTCATTTTTTTTTCATGTTTATGTGTTAGAAAGTGTGCCTTGATGGTTGGGCTAACACGTGCATGTCTTTTTTTTTATCTGAGATTCCGTATATTAGAATGTTGGGCATTTTACCGCGAGTGCCCTTTTTTCATTTTTTTTCATTTTTTTGCCAAGTCATTATTCCGTAAGATATTGCCAAATAGTGTCGTAAAACTTTTGCTTTTTTAGTGTTGGAAAGTGTGTCTAGATGATCTGGCTACCCATGCGTGACTTTGTTTTTGTCAGATACGACGTAGTTATTGGTATATTGGGTATTTAACTGCGGTTGCCAATTTCTGTTTTTTTTCAATATTTGTAAAAATTTACTACGTAGTAAGGAATTGCCGTATATTATTGATTTTTTTTTCATGTTTATGTGTTAGAAAGTGTGCCTTGATGGTTGGGCTAACACGTGCATGTCTTTTTTTATCTGAGATGCCGTATATTAGAATGTTGGGCATTTTTCCGCGAGTGCCCCGTTTTATTTGTTTTGCATTTTTTTGCTTAGTCATGTTACCGTAAGGAATTGGCAAGTAGTGTCGCAAAACTTATATTTTTATAGTGTTGGAAAGTGTTTCTAGATGATCTGGCTACCCATGCCTATTTTTTTTTTAGCCAGATATGGCGTATATATAAGTATGTGTTCGATTTTCCTGTGATTGCCATTTTTTCGTTTTTTCCCATTTCTTTCAAAATTACTACGTACTAAGGAACTATCACAGAGTAATGATTCATTTATATGTTTATTTGTCGGAAAATGTGCCTTGATGGTTTGCCTAGCACGTGGCTGAAATTTTTTTTTTATCTGAAATGCCGTGTATTAGAATGGCCATTTTTCCGCGAGTGCCCCTTTTTATTTGTTTTGCATTTTTTTGCGTAGTCATGTTACCGTAAGGAATTGGCAAGTAGTGTCGCAAAACTTATAATTTTATAGTGTTGGAAAGTGTTTCTAGATGATCTGGCTACCCATGCCTATCTTTTTTTTTAGCCAGATATGGCGTATATATAGGTATGTGTTCGATTTTCCTGTGATTGCCATTTTTTCGTTTTTTCCCATTTCTTTCAAAATTACTACGTACTAAGGAACTATCACAGAGTAATGATTCATTTAGATGTTTATTTGTCGGAAAATGTGCCTTGATGGTTTGCCTAGCACGTGGCTGAATTTTTTTTTATGAAATGCCGTATATTAGAATGTTAGCCATTTTTACGCGAGGGCCCCTTTTTATTTGTTTTGCATTTTTTTTGCTTAGTCATGTTACCGTAAGGAATTGGCAAGTAGTGTCGCAAAACTTATATCTTTATAGTGTTGGAAAGTGTTTCTAGATGATCTGGCTACCCATGCCTATCTTTTTTTTAGCCAGATATGGCGTATATATAGGTATGTGTTCGATTTTCCGGTGATTGCCATTTTTTCGTTTTTTCCCAATTCTTTCAAAATTACTACGTACTAAGGAACTATCACAGAGTAATGATTCCTCTAGATGTTTATTTGTCGGAAAATTTTGTTTACTTCTTTTTTGATTGAATATCATCAAATTTTTTTAACTAAAATATTATATTGTTTTACATTTTTTTTTTTCGATTTTATTTCCCTTCAAAAAAATTTTTTTGGGTCAGAATTTTAATTTTATAGTCGTAAAATAATCGACAATTATCCAGCAACCCACCATACAATTTTTATGCATATCCAATAATAATTAGATTAGTAAATAACACCTTGAAATTGACATACCCTTCCTACATTTCAAGTGGCAGATTAGGGAGTCTGAGTCAGTGTGGTTGGCGGCCATTTTGTGGACATATCCGAAGCGTAAGCTGCCCTATCTATATATATTCTTGTTCCCTATAGAATTTGTGATATTTTGGTATATTTTTACCTGCATAAATATCATATTATATATTAAATATACGTATTTTTTTACGAAATTTCTAAGTACTCAAAAAATTACCTCCAGATATGGCCCCTGATATAAATGTAATTTACAAAATAATGAAGATTTTTTTACATATTTCTATTTTAGGATAACATATGTTTATTCCCTAAAAAAATTAGCCACTTCCTATTTCATTTGGGTACCCAAAAAAATTCATGAAATTTGGACAAATTTTTTTGGCCAAAAAAAGTTACCCTTTTTTTCTCATTTCAGATCTTCACCTCCATGGGTCTGACTTCATCCAAAATACATCAAGATGTGTCCTAAACATTCAAGAATCAATTCCTAAAAGGATTTGTGTATATATGCATAAACTTTTTTTTTATGAATTTTTATGTCAGGTCTTTTTTTTTCTACTTAATTTTTTAAAATATTTATAATAAATAGTTTTTCTGCAGATGAGTAGTATTTATCTTTACAGTTGTTTTAAGCATTCATTGAAGTTTTCTTTGGCAAAAGAAAAAAAGAGGTTACTGCAAAAACTGATTTTTCAAGAATTTTTTTTGGCGTCGGGGTCGTTCGCGTCCGAGTATACCCTTAAAGGGGTGTCCGAGGAGCGTACCTATCCAGGGTTAAAAGACAATACAAGAGCAATGGGGACATGTATGAAAGTATACTAAAGCCCCTAGCCTAGTAGCCTAGGAGCATTGAGAATCGTTCACCGAAACTCTCTGTATACTATCTTGGAAGAGGGAAGCATAATTAAGTAATATCATAAATGTGTAAAATATTGCCTGTGCTTCAATAAAACTTCACCAGGAAGGTTATATCATACATGAAGTGTGTAGGTGCCTAGGCTAGGAAGCCTAGCACTCGTGAGGGTCGATCATAAATAGCCAAATCCACGACAACAATGACATAATATAAGAATCCCTAGCTAAATTACTAAATAGCTAAAGTTATTAAAGCGTAAAAATACCGGGAAAGGGTCGTTCTGGCTAACTAAATGAATAGAAAGAACGACCACGTCCATGACGCCATCCGGCTGGCAACAGCTCTTGTTACGTTAATTACGATCTCAATGGAAAAGCAAAACTGGCAAGAGCTTACATTTACACAAGATAATGATATTACTTAACTTTCCAGAAGCTGATGAGGCTGGGGAAGACATCATAGTGTCCAAAAAAATCCAAAATAGCAAGAGAGAACGGGGAAAACACCGGTCAAACAAAGCTACGATAGAAAGGATGACTTGGTGGCGCCTCGCGGTGGTGGATTGGCGCATTATTTGCAGAGCAGTAGGGAGCGTCGAGAGCGATGTCTCTGGAACGACTCTCCTTATTCTTGCCTCTCTTTCCCCTCGAAGTGAAAGCTCTATTGGGGGTGTAGATAGCCATGAGACGTGTCAAGAATACGTCCTCTGATATTACGCGATATTCCTTCGTAAATTTTAAGGGATATTTGCTCCAGGAGTTAGAATTCTGGATACCTTTGGTAAATTCTCTGGGATATATCACTGTAGTCAAATATACCTAGGAAGCTACCTTCGAAAGAACTAACATCACGAGGACATGGCCTGAGCCCAAAAATGCTATTTCTTCTAGACCGACACTTTTCAGCATAAATATAAATTTAATTTGTAGGTGCGCAAAATAATGCCAAAAATTCTGCAGTGCTACAAAGGAGAATGTAAAAGGCACTAATGAAACCTCTCTTAAGACGTGTTCTATTCTTTTATCTAAGGCTATGATTTAATGCAATATATAGATTTAGAAAGATCGATAGATGTAAAACAACAAAAACAAATGCAGCCGTTTCTAGTATACTGCATGAAAAAGGCCTCAGACGTGTTCTTATTCCTGTCTGAGGTTTAGCCAGTTTTCATTAAAATGCTAGCCATTGTGGATAGGTGATGGTGGGAGATTTTCGTCTGATCACTCACAGCAAACCGACCTAGTGTGAGTGGCTCTGACTGGTACAGCTTTGTTGATCATGGTGATACACAAACCATTTCACCATATTAAGGTATTCCCACTCAGAAAGGGTGTACACACAGACGGCTAAATTTGTTTTATATATATATATATATATATATATATATATATATATATATATATATATATATATATATATATATATATATATATATACACCAAGGCACTTCCTCCAATTTTGAGGAGTAGCCGACATCAAACAAAAGAAACAGAAAAGGGTACCGCTCCTCTCTACGTTCCTCCCAGCCTGACAAGGGACTCAACCGAGTTCGGCTGGTACTGCTAAGGTGCCACAGCCCACCCTCCCCGTTATCCACCACAGATGAAGTTTCATAACGCTGAATCCCCTACTGCTGCTACCTCCGCGGTCATCCAAGGTGACTGGAGGAAGCAGCAGGGCCTACCGGAACTGCGTTGAGTTGAACGATATTTTCATATTATTTCGCCCGATGAAACAAGATGTTTTCTTCTGATTTGAGCGATACTTTAGAAAGAGTTGTAGGTTTCAGGAAAGATTTCGACGCCAAATTGCAAGATATGAAAATTGTTTGTTAGTGGATATATATATATATATATATATATATATATATATATATATATATATATATATATATATATATATATATATATATATATATAAATTTAGATTTAATCATGTTAATCATAACTTTATTTGAGGAATATATGCTTTATTTTAGTGTTGGCTTAAGTGACATGGTTTACCGAGCCCTATTCTATTCTTAAAACCGTAAAACCTTTACAATGATAACTGCTTATGCGAAGTCGAAGTTAGAATTAAAGACATTCGAACATCAAATACGTCTCCTTCGCGATTAGGATAAAGTGAATGGATTTGATACGTAAAACTCGGCCTACTCCATTGATTTCTATGTAGGATTTTTCTATTGTTAGAATATTTTTGGCTTAATTACCTGAGAAGATAATTATTTTGTCTTGCAGTTAGTCTAGTGAAATGCGATAGGACTAACATCTACGGTCCGCTGCAAGGAGCATCTTGGTATGGTAAATGTGTGTGCGTGCGTTTGTACAAGCATAATACCTTGAACATTCAGATTTCTAGATGTTAATAAGTCTATTTGATATATATATATATATATATATATATATATATATATATATATATATATATATATATATATATATATATATATATTTGAAAATTTGCATTTTATAATGTAGGGAAATAATACAGATAATATAATGAAAATAACAATAAATGACACATGATGAACAAAATAAAACAAATTGATATTTCTAAAAATAAATGATTCGAGTGACAGGTGAGCAGCGTTGCCAAATTTCCTCCTAACAACATTATTTCCCTTACTAATATTGATACTGCATTAGACATTCTATTTACATTTGGCAACACGTTAGACTAACAAGAAACTATCTCTCTCTCTCTCTCTCTCTCTCTCTCTCTCTCTTACACTCACATTTGATAACTCTTTGTCTGCTATTCCTTTGTTCTTAAATACAACTTATCCGTTGATTCTTTGCCTATAGGTGTATAGGAAACGTAATTGTATATGTGCGTGGATGTGTGTGCTTGGGTGAGGACGGAAATCTAAGCAAAGGACTGTGAATATGAGAGAGAGAGAGAGAGAGAGAGAGAGAGAGAGAGAGTGAGAGAGAGAGAGAGAGAGAATCTTTTCTAACAAATGAAAGTTCAAGTTTAATTGTCCACACTAAACTAAAGTCCATCTGGTTAGCCTCCCTGTTCACACTATGATTACATACTGACGAAGTGTAGCTTTCCCCGTCGGCCTCTGTTCTAAATCGAAAATATCAATAATGAAATAGGAGATCCTCACTCCCATGTTTCAGTAACGAAATAAAATGAGAAAATCTAATCACAACGAAACGCCTTATTTGAATCAACTCTTTCTCAGAAAATTTCGTTAAAAATTCTATTCATTTGATCATGAAACTCCGAGAAGAGAGAGAGAGAGAGAGAGAGAGTTTTACGTGAATGAAACTAATATTAGACAGAATAATCAAATATTTGATATGATCATTGATGTTCCTGATACTTATATCCAACAGCATTTTGGTTCAAATAAGAATATTCCTATTTGATAATTGATTTTGAATCTTCTGAGTAAATAATTGGATTTAACATTATATTTTTTCTTCCTTTCTTTCATAAAACAATAATTATAAATCATTAGGTAACAGAATCGACAAATAGATATTCACATATAGGACACATTTCAGCATTAGGCCTATAGTGGAGGCTCGGCTACATGCATGAGTCTGTCGTGTTTCAAATTTGGCAAAATCTTTAATTAACGCCTACATAATAAAAAAATATTTTATTAGAGAGAGAGAGAGAGAGAGAGAGAGAGAGAGAGAGAGAGAGAGAGAGAGAGAGAGAGAGCAACGTGTCTCTATGTCTATGGAAACTTGCTCGTTTCCTTCAATGCCAGAAGGGCGTATGTGACAGTTGGAGGATTTCCTTCTCTATTCCCTCGTCTTTAAGGTCGATGATAACTCATGAGTGGCTTCGATTTACTGCATATCGGGTTTCTTTTTTATCCAGGAATAAATTCGAAACTCTCATTTTGTTTAGAGAAAATATCTGTAATGAAACTAAAGAAGAAATTACATTCTGAACAAAGATTTAATTTGATATTTCAAACATCGGATGAGTCTGATGAGCGGCGCTGCCACTTTTCCTCCTGACAACATTATTTCCCTCTCTAACACTGATACTGCGCTTAACCTTCTACTTAAATTTGGCACAGACGTTTTACCATGTAATTGAATGTATGGAATTGAACTCTCTCTCTCTCTCTCTCTCTCTCTCTCTCTCTCTCTCTCTCTCTCTCTATCATAATTGATAACTCACACATCGTAGACTACTCTGTCAGAACACACACACGCGCATACACACACACACACACACACACACACATATATATATATATATATATATATATATATATATATATATATATATATATATATATATATATATATATATTCTTTCTTAACGTGGTGAAAGGGTTTGCATAACGCAATGATCAGCAAAGATGTACTAGTCAGGGCCAACCATATTACGTTGGTTTGGTGTGAACGATCAAACCAAGGTCTCCCACCACCATCAACGTGTATACAGTTTGTATAATCTCGCTAAAACACACACAGACACAGACCACTTAAAGAAGGTTTAAAGGAGGCTTGTGAGTGGCAATAGAGAGAGAGAGAGAGAGAGAGATTTCCTGCTTGTTTAAAGCCATCCAATTTCATGTCCGAAAGGCCAAACTAAGTCCGCCTCTCTATCTTCCCCCATAGCGTCTTTTTGTCACCTGCTTCCTCCTGGCTTGGGGTGTTCACGGACACCACTAAGAGGAGGAGGAGGTTGATTGTATCACGCCCTTCTGTCTTAAAGTCTCCTGCAGTTTTGGCTAATTATTGCTAGAAATCTTTTTGGGCTCAAGCCATGGCGTCCTGATGGAAGGTTCCTGTTTGGTAGCTTCCTTGGGTATAAGACTACTAAGATATTCCCAGAGAATTTAACCACAGGTTATCACAGAATTCTAACTTCTGGAGCGAGTATCTCAAAGGTTTCCCTTTAAGACATCGTAATACAACAGGGGACACGCATGTCTGAACGTGCCACATAGCTATCTCCACCCCGAACAGAGTTAATGCTTCGGTGTGTAAGGACTGAGAATAGCTGGGAGCCGTTCCACAGCTAATCTCACTCGTGGCTACTACTGATACTCGAGACGTAAACAAACGGACGCCATTGCTCTAATGACGTCACGCGCGTCTTCATCCTTTGTTTAGTAGCTGCCCTACTTAGACGGATTTTCCCTTGTGTTAACTTTATCGCTTTGCATCTTCGCTATGTCGTTACCTTCAGCCTCGCCTTCTTCTGGAAAGTTGAGTACAAGGTTCCAGTATTGTTTAATTAAGCTCTGGCCGTAAAGTAAATATTATTTTGCGAAATAATTGATGTTTTGTGGCAGAGCTGTGCCTCTACCGGACCCGCCATTTTATGGCGTCGTTGTTGTTTTGCATGTCTTACTTAGTTAGCCACAACAACGCTTCCGGCTTTATATACTAATCGAATACATTAGTTTATTTAGTCTTCATAGCTAGGAACTTTTATATCGTGTTTAGACGCTTTTTATCGGTCATCGATTGACCTCATACCAGTCGGCTACTATAGCCCCCAGGCCAGGAGCCTACATACAAGTGTTCATGCATGATTTATTAGTGATCCTAGACTAAGTTATGAAGATAGTGGCATTATTATTTTACAATACTTTTGACTAGTGATGCAAATGTTTTCGCCTTCAGGGACCATATAGGGGATAGGCTAGTCAGTGATTCTTTCTAGCCTAACCTAACCTTAGGACCCCTATATGCTTCCTTCATCCCCTGCCTTGGCATTCCCTCTATTTAGCCTTGATCCCTTTTCTGAGTAAAGGGATTAATTGTCTAATAGAGTATATATATCGCCTCTCAGTCCTCCCTAAAGGAATGAACCCCCTTTAGGATTGCGTCTGAGAGTGAGGTTAGGCTAGCCTACCTCTATGGCTAGGATAGTCTATGACTTTCCTGCGATAGCGATATGTCTTCTTCCTTGCCTAGTTCAGGACTTTTAGCCCTGCTCTAGGTCGGGTTAGGAAGGTTTCTCTGTTCCATGCTGAAACTGTACTCTTGCACCGTTTTAGCCGATCAGCCTGATCTTAGGTTAGGGAGTGTCCTCCCTTCCCTTAGTGGCCGCTCTGGTACAGAAACCCTTCCTGGGAAGACCTCTCTCTTCTCCCTCCCCACCTATCTCTTGTATAGCCTAGCCTATGCTTAGGTTAGTTTATACTCATCTGTCCCCTGTCCTACAAATCCTCCTTAGGGTGGATGAGTAGAGCTACCCGAGCTTCCCTGTGCAGTCCGCTCTGGTACATATACCTTCATAGTGTCCTATAAGGTTAGTTACTAGTGTAGTTCTGCATAGGGGAGTCTCCCCCCCCTCTTGGGTGTTCCCTAGCCCTCCCTTGGGCTACCTGCTCCCGGTCCCTAGTGACCCCTGCTTATGGATGTTAGAGCCTGTCTCTATCATGGGTACACCCTCTCAGGGAGGGGGAGGGATGTCTGGAACCCTGACGGTACTTCCTGCATCCCTTCCCCCCTCCCCCTGTCTCTCTATCTATCCGGGTGCCGGTCTCTTGCCGCCTCTACTGTCGGCAATACCTGCCTCCCTCTTGGTGACTTCCCTACCCTTGCCGCCAGCCCCCCGTGTACCGAGGGACTGCCGGCTGCCGCCGGCTACTACCGGCGGCTCTCCTACTCCTATCTAATCGTCCGCTTGCCGGTCGATCACCGGAGTGCCGGCATATACTGCCGGCAACCCGATACTACCTGTACCATCCTTATCCCAGTCACCAACCTGGCATCCTCCGGCTGCCGGAGCCGCCGCTCCCTGCCGGCGTGCCGCCGTTGTGCCGGCGGCCGCCATCCTGGTATCTAACTGACTTTTGAAAATTGTCTGTTCTAATGCCAGAATCTATGCTTGCCGGATGCCCCGGAGGCGTCAAGAATACTTGCACCCCCTCACTGTAGCTATCATAAGACTAAGATAGCCCTACATAGCAAATAGATAAGCTGCTTTGCTTTTAAGATCAGTACCTAGTACTGCTCTATTAGTGATCATGCTGTCTCTTTGCATTCTTCTAATTCCAGCATGCTATGTGCATCTTAGCACGGCTGGTTGCCAGAAGCAGTTACCTTTAATGAGGCCTTCTGGCTCTTAACTGGGAACCGAATGAATTCGATCCCAACCTTGTCCTTGGCTTTCCATGGAGTTCCAATATAATGGGAATCCTAGGAAACTATATCCAATGATCTCGGTCATTTGGATTATCCCAGGACCAAGCTTATGGTAACCAGCCGGGCGAGATGCATGGAGCGTGTTCTCCTTTACTGTTTTCATTCTCTATGCATCACACCTTCTTTAAGTTAAAATTAATGATTAATATTAACTTAGTTTAAGAGCCATTCCTATGACTCCCCCATACTCATTTTCTCTTTCTTCCACAGGAGGAGCAGATGAAGTGTGACTTCGCCTTCTGCGCTGTGAAACGCCCGCAGTTTTACGGGCATACGGCTTGCAGGACTCACGCCCCTTGTGCAGACAAGAAAGGGGATTTGAAGTTCTGGAATCCACTGGATTGTACGGTCTGCCAGGCCCACCTAGTTGAGGCCTTCCATAACCCTCCCTCAGCGGAGGTTAGAGACATTTCTCGTGAAAAGCTGCGCAAGTGGGTGCGTGGCTTTCAGAAAAATGCTACCGGACCGTACCTGGCCACCGAAGAACTGAGGTCCCTGTTGTTCCCTAAGGCCTCCCCTGACTCAGTGGTTCCGAAAGAAGCAATCCCCACTGTCCAAATTACGGTGGAACCTGATGTGGTCATGGCTCAGTCCATGCATGAGTGTCATTTAGATTCCGAGGATGATGAACAGATCTCTGACGTCTCGGAAGACACGGAGAAGACGCTTATGGCTCAAGGAGCCGAAGAGGACGAAGACAAGGTGGAATACACCGAGTCGGAGCTTGGAGCTCCTCCCTCATCCATCCCTCCGCCTACTCCTACACCGACGGATGTGTCCATTCCGTCTACCTCCTCGACCCCGGATCCCTCTTCGTCTACCCAAGAACTGATCCGGCTGATTAGAGCTGTCATGGACGACAGACTGAAGGAGAACCAGGAGTCCATCAGGTCAATGATTGGATCCAGAGAACCGAAGAAGATTTCGGTTAAGGATCTCCCAGCTTGCTCTCATGCCAACCCGTGGAGGTATGCAGAGCATATGGTTATTGCGACCGGCAGGATCTTTGTTAGTGACAAGATTGGCACGGTCCCGTTGGAAGATGTGGAGTTCTTCCCAAGCTTCGAGGCCTACCCGGACTGTTACGTCCGGCTTCGTTCCGAACCTGCCTCGAAGGAGGAGACCGAACCTAAAGAAGAGATAGTGTTCGATCTCGCAAAGGCCCAGGCTATGCTAGCCTCCGCATTTAAGAGCAGGGGCTTTACCTGCTCTAAGCTTCCTGCCTTGAGCAAGAAGCATCCTACATATGTCGCACCTGACACTGCGGTTCTTCCTTTCTTGGAAAAGGCCTTAGCTGCATGCCTTAAAGCGGCGGAAGAAGGAAAACCCTGCCCTGCACTGGAGGAGTGCAGACCCTTCTCCATCGTGACACCCCCTGACACTAGACAATGGAAAGATGTTCAACATACTTTCGTCGTGGGTAGGCTCGATCCTGACGTCGCCGGACGTCAGTTTAATGAGGACCTCCCTAAGCTCAATGATCACCTCCTTCGCCGGGAACAAGACACGAAGGAGAGGCTTGCGGCATCTCTTTCTCATCAAGTCCAACTTGAAGTTATGGCCTGTGACACAAGAGTACCTGATCACTACATGGTACTAGCCAAATCCCACTTACTTACAGTAATGAAGGACTTGTACCATTTCATAAAGGCTCGTAGAGCCTGTCGTGAATTCGTGTTTGTCGGTGCCACCGTGAAACACGAACCCCGGAGGCTGATTTCCTCCAACATCTGGGGAAAGCACCTGTTTCCTTCTGACCTTGTCAAGGAAATAACTGACAGAGCCGCCACGGAGAATAGGAACCTTCTCCACAAGTGGGGCATGTCCAGAAAAAGGAAACCCTCTCAGGACGATGGACCTCAGCCTAAGAGGAAACCTCAGAAGCCAAAACCCCAGCAACGTCAACAACGACGTCAGTTTCCGGGACCCGCTACCTCCCAAGTGGTTGCCCAACCACAGCAGACCTTTCAATTGGTCCCCCAACCGGTGTTGTCACAGTCACCGGTCTTCACCCCTGCCTTTGAGCAGCCATCCACTACCTTTCATGCCAGAGGTAGAGGCTCGTCCAGGGGTGCAAGCAGAGACGCCTCTCGTCGTCCCTCCAGAGGTAGAGGAGGAAAGGGAGCTAGCGGCCGAGGCAACAAGTCCTCGGGACACCAGAAGCAATGAAGTGCTTCCGGTGGGAGGAAGACTCCGCCAATTCCAGGATCGTTGGACCTTCGATCCCTGGGCACACAGCATCATCAAGAACGGTCTAGGCTGGAGTTGGGTGCAACCACCCCCAATCTTCCAGCGGTTCTTTCAACAATCGACCCCCATTCTGGAAGAATATGTTCTAGACCTCTTGAACAAGAAGGTGATAAGGAAGGTAAAGTCCACCAGGTTCCAAGGGAGACTGTTTTGCGTTCCCAAGAAGGACTCAGACAAGCTCAGAGTCATTCTGGACTTATCCCCCCTCAACAAGTTCATAGAGAACAACAAATTCAAGATGCTGACGCTTCAACAAATAAGGACCCTTCTGCCTCAAGGTTCCTACACGGTCTCTATAGACCTGGCGGATGCCTATTGGCACATTCCAATGAACCATCATGCTTCCTCCTACCTAGGATTTCGACTCCAAAGGAAAAGCTACGCCTTCCGGGCCATGCCATTCAGCCTCAATGTGGCCCCTCGGATCTTCACAAAGCTGGCGGATGCCATAGTACAACAGCTCCGCCTAAGAAACGTCCAGGTGATGGCCTACCTCGACGACTGGCTAGTCTGGGCTCCATCGCCCGAAGAGTGTGCAAAGTCTTGCGACGAAGTTACCCAGTACCTAGAACACCTGGGATTCAAGATCAACGAGAAGAAATCTCGCCTCTCTCCAGCTCAGAAGTTTCAGTGGCTGGGAATCCACTGGAATCTGCAGTCACACCGCCTTTCCATCCCCCAGAAGAAAAGGAAGGAAATAGCAGGGTCTGTCAAGCGACTACTGAAATCCAAACGCATTTCAAGACGACAGCAGGAACGAGTTCTAGGCTCTCTACAATTCGCCTCAGTGACAAACCCAGTGCTTCGCGCACAGCTAAAGGATGCCGCGGGAGTCTGGAGACGATCGGCATCCATCGCTCGAAGAGACCTCAAGAGACGGCTTCCAAACAGACTTCGACGCCTCCTAAAGCCGTGGTCGGAAGCAAAGGCCCTGAAAAGGTCCATTCCTCTCCAACACCCTCCTCCATCACTCAACATCCACACGGATGCCTCACTGGAGGGCTGGGGAGGTCACTCCCACCTGAAACAAGCTCAAGGGACCTGGTCTCCACTATTCAAGACGTTCCACATAAACATCTTGGAGGCCATGGCGGTCCTTCTTACTCTGAAGAAGTTATCCCCGCCGCCCTCGATCCACATCCGTCTAACCCTAGACAACTCGGTGGTAGTTCGTTGTCTCAATCGCCAAGGCTCAAGATCGCCCCAGATAAATCAGGTGCTTCTCCCAATCTTCCGTCTGGCGGAGAAGAAGAAGTGGCACCTGTCTGCAGTTCACCTACAAGGATTCCGCAACGTGACAGCGGATGCTCTATCTCGGACAAACCCGATAGAGTCGGAATGGTCTCTAGACGCAAGATCATTCTCCTTCATCTCTCATCAAGTCCCAGAACTTCAGATAGATCTCTTTGCAACGAGCGACAACAATCAACTTCCTCTGTACGTAGCCCCGTACGAGGACCCCAAAGCAGAAGCGGTGGACGCCATGTCACTGGACTGGAACAGATGGTCCAAGATATACCTGTTCCCTCCCACCAACCTTCTGTTGAAAGTCCTCTCCAAACTGAGAACCTTCAAAGGGACAGCGGCCCTAGTGGCTCCCAAGTGGCCCCGGAGCAACTGGTACCCCCTGGTCCTGGAGCTGCAGCCCAAGCTGATCCCTCTCCCGGGCCCAGTTCTCTCTCAACAAGTACAGAAGTCGACTGTCTTCGCTTCATCATCGAAAATCAAGGACCTTCATCTCATGATTTTCTCTCCCTTGCCGCAAAGAAGAGGTTTGGGATCTCGAAGAAAAGTCTAGACTTCCTAGAGGAATACAAGACCGAATCCACGAGACGGCAATATGAATCATCCTGGAGGAAATGGGTCTCCTTTGTTAAAGCAAAAAATCCTAAAGAAATCACCATTGATTTCTGTATGTCCTTCTTCATTCACCTTCATGGACAAGGATTAGCAGCCAATACGATTTCAACCTGCAAATCGGCTTTGACTAGACCAATTCTATATGCTTTCCAAATTGATCTGTCCAACGACATCTTTAACAAATTACCAAAAGCATGTGCTCGCCTACGCCCAGCACCCCCTCCGAAACCGATCTCCTGGTCACTAGACAAGGTGCTCCATTTCGCCTCCAACTTGGACAACGATTCATGCCCCCTCAAGGATCATCTGACTCAGAAAGTTATATTTTTATTTGCTCTCGCCTCGGGAGCTCGAGTCAGCGAAATAGTGGCATTATCAAGAGAAGAGGGACACATCCTGTTTGCTGATTCAGGAGAAGTGACCCTCTCCCCTGATCCGACGTTTCTCGCCAAAAATGAATTACCCACCAAAAGATGGGGCCCTTGGAGAATATGCCCCCTGAAGGAGGATGTCTCTCTATGTCCAGTAGAGAGTCTCAAGGTCTATCTTCGCAGAACTTCGAACTTTGGTGGAGGCCAACTCTTCAAAGGAGAAACATCGGGCAGCGACCTGTCACTGAAACAATTAAGAGCGAAAATCACCTACTTCATTCGCAGAGCGGATCCGAACAGTACACCCGCTGGTCATGATCCTAGAAAAGTGGCATCTTCTCTGAACTTCTTTCAGAGCATGGACTTTGAGAGCCTTAAAAACTTTACGGGCTGGAAGTCCTCGCGAGTTTTCTTTAAACATTATGCGAAACAAGTGCACGAAATCAAACATTTTGTGGTAGCCGCAGGTAGTGTTATGAAACCTGCACCTAACTCTGCGTAGAACAGTGAGTTACTTGGGACTCTAACTCTTCGGGTGCCTATGTTGACCCTCGAGTGATTCATAGTGATGTCTAAAAACACTTAGTGCTTTTATAACTGTTCTTATCCCAGGTGAAATGTCATAGTGTCACACAAGTGCCGCATGCCTTGAGCATGATGTGTTGTTTAAAGACTTGCGCTCCTCGAGAACGAGTACCTACTAATCCTGAAATTCCTTTTCAGATTCAAGAGCAAGCCTTTATTTCTATGTACATTATTATTACTGTAAATGAACTTTACTTTTGCTGTAAATTATTTAATTTCTGCATTGTGAAATAAAATTTCTATTTTATTACTTATGCGTCTCTTTCAGCTCCTACTTACTATGAAATACATACTGTCATAGTTTTATTTATTCCTCCTTTCTTATGGTCATGAAGAATTTAAGATGTCTAATCCTAAATTATATTCACCTTGTCTCAGTAAGGTTCCTACACGAATACTTACTTCTGATAATCAGGAGATGAACTCTATACACAGTGCCCAACCACCACTGGCCTACTTCAGAATGTTCCTATACAAATATCAAACATTCTGCTTCATCTCTAAGTTCTTAAAAGTTCTTCTGTCAAGATGAATAGCCCTTCAATACCACTTTGACGTCGGCATAGCCCATGGGAACTTCCTACCAATGGGGGGCAGGATACTTCGTTCCTATGGTTCTTACCTAAGATTACTTTGCTGTTTTGTCAATGCCTAGGCACTTAACTCTGGGGGAAAATCTACCACGATACATTGATTCTCTGGTACTCTTCCATCAGGACGCCATGGCTTGAGCCCAAAAAACGGATTTTGAGCGAAGCGAAAAATCTATTTTTGGGTGAGATAGCCATGGCGTCCTGATGGACCCTCCCTACTACTTCGTTCAGTTTGTTCCCACCCTACACAATTGTATCATGGTGATGGGCAGCAACTGGCGCCAGGATAAAGACGCGCGTGACGTCATTAGAGCAATGGCGTCCGTTTGTTTACGTCTCGAGTATCAGTAGTAGCCACGAGTGAGATTAGCTGTGGAACGGCTCCCAGCTATTCTCAGTCCTTACACACCGAAGCATTAACTCTGTTCGGGGTGGAGATAGCTATGTGGCACGTTCAGACATGCGTGTCCCCTGTTGTATTACGATGTCTTAAAGGGAAACCTTTGAGATACTCGCTCCAGAAGTTAGAATTCTGTGATAACCTGTGGTTAAATTCTCTGGGAATATCTTAGTAGTCTTATACCCAAGGAAGCTACCAAACAGGAACCTTCCATCAGGACGCCATGGCTATCTCACCCAAAAATAGATTTTTCGCTTCGCTCAAAATCCGTTTCCTCGGTGGGTCTACTGTACCCTCCTGAGCATTTGGTCTAAATCTCTGAAAGAGACGTAAATAAATGAAAAAGTCTTATCCCAGCGAGAAATGCCGACTAAACCTTGAGTTGTTTCTCACAATGTTTCGATCAGAACGATATATTTTTAGTCATAGATCTCTCAGTTGAGAACTCAAAATGTTTTCATTTTAAAGATTTCATTAGAAACATTATAATTAATTCTGCCGATAACATCTCATTACACCTATTATTGCCACACCATATCAATCTTTCTGCAACACTCACTCACTCTCAGTCTCCAACATTCTTCAACACACTTGGGCCTAATATTAGTCCTCCAACTCTCTCTCTCTCTCTCTCTCTCTCTCTCTCTCTCTCTCTCTCTCTCTCTCTCTCTGTATATATATATATATATATATATATATATATATATATATATATATATATATATATATGTGTGTGTGTATATATATATATATATATATATATATATATATATATATGTATGTATATAATTATATATAATATATATATATATATATATATATATATATATATATATATATATATATATATGTATGTAATTATATATATAATATATATATACATATATATATATATATATATATATATATATATATATATATATATATATATATATGTATATATATATGTATATAATTATACATAATATATATATGTATATAATTATACATAATATATATATATATATATATATATATATATATATATATATATATATATATATATATATATATATATATATATATATATCCTTTCTGAGTGGGGATACCTTAAGGTGGTACTAAGTCTTGGCCACCTATACCAGGTTGGTTTGCAGTGAGCGAGCAGACAAGAGCCTCCCACCATCACTACTCCGAACTTGTCAGAATGGTGATGAAAACAGGCCTCCCCCAAGATATGAATAAGGACATGTCTGAGGCCTTTGTCCTGCAAAGTATATTCCATCTTTACTGCCATTGAAAACTATCTTTAAAGTTTCCATATAAACACATCCACACATTAGTTAGGTGGTGGAGGGTCCAACAGCAGTACAAGATGACACATTTTAAAACTTTAGTTGAATAGGCTTCACGATGCATACATACATACATACATACATACATACGCTAAGCTTGACCATTATGAAACTAATCTTGAAAAAGGGTTGTATAATATTTTCATTATTGCTGTTGTTAAATCAATCATAATAGGAAATGGTTGAAATGTGTTCTTTAGCTCTTAAGACATGGAATTTTTTTAATGTGTAAAAAAACTTACAACCAACCAAAGCTAGGCATGAAAACAGAAGTGTTAGGGATTTGATGATCAATATATATGTATATATATATACATATATACATTCATATAGAAACACACACATATATAAATACATATAAATTACATATATATATATATATATATATATATATATATATATATATATATATATATATATATATAAATATATATACATATGTTGCAATGCACCTAGTGTTTCCTCAGTTTTCCTCGGCCTAACAAAGACTAATATACTGTACTGTACCTAAGGGATCCAACTGGGAAAAATAGCCCAGTGATGAAAGGAAATAAGGAAATAAATAAACGATATGAGAAATAATGAACAAATAAGTAAAATATTCTAAAAAGAGTAACAACTTCAAAAAAGATATTGCATATATAAACTATAAAAAGGTTTATGTCAGTCTGTTCAACATAATAAGATTTGCTGCGTCTGAATTTTTGAGGTTCTACTGATTCAACTACCAATTATTAGTTTTTTTTTTGTTTTTTTTTTTTTTTTAGATGTATTTAACCCAAAAGACAACGGTTAATAATGATAATAATAATTTTGATTATACATTATTGGCCAGATCCCCAAGCATTAGATAAATACTGAACACGAAGGAAAACATATTTCAAATTCATATCCAATAGATTTGGGTTAACATTATAGCGGGGTTTAGTTCACACCAATGCTGGTGGACACTATAGGTAGCAGGTTGGCCAGGGCACCAGCCGCCCGTTGAGATACTACCGCTAGAGAGTTATGGGGTCCATTGACTGGTCAGACAGTACTACTTTGGATCCTTCTCTCTGGTTACGGCTCATTTTCCATTTTGCCTACACACACCGAATAGTCTGGCATATTCTTTACATATTCTCTGCTGTCCTCATACACCTGACAACACTTAGATTACCAAACAATTCTTCACCCAAGGGGTTACTGCTCTGTAATTTTTTTTTTCTTTTTTTTTTATGTTGGACCCAATGATATTGTCTTTTATTCTCTGTTAATACTAGAGTTGTTTCTTATAAAAGATCTTTAACGAGGAAAGAGAAGGAATAGTTTCTTGCAATCGCATAAATGTTACAGTTTGCGTTTATACTAATGAGCTGATGTCAATGTTCTTTCCCTACATTAAGGGGTCGGTTGCCTGATAGGTACCTCTCCAATGCCTTCTATCAAAGGCATCTTCTTCCTCCAAACCTCTTCTCTCCATATTATCCTTTACCTTATCTCTTTATCTAATTCTTTGCCTCCCCCTCTATCTTTTCTTCCTCCCCCCCCCCCTTAATAGGTTCCTCCCAAGCCTTCCTCACTCACTCCTCACCAGGATCCACTTCCTCAACACGTGACCACATCAATGGTGACACTTTGATCGCCTCTGTAATCTTTACTACGCCTGTCATTCTTTTTTTTTCATAATTTTTCCAGTCTTTCAGCAAAGCATTATAAATATATAGGGATGTAAATGTATTTATTTAATCTATTTATTTTGTATATATCTTTTCTTAGATTTTATTTCCTCTTGAGGATTGGAGGTACTGTAGCGTTTACTTATAGAAATTGAAACTGTTATGGAATATTGCCATCCTTATTTCATAGTTTTTCCAGTCTTTCAGCAAAGCATTATATAGGGATGTGAATGTATTTATTAAATCTATTTATTTTTTATATATCTTAGAGTTTATTTCCTCTAGAGGAATGGAAGTACTGTGTAGCGCCTACTTACAGAAATTGAAACTGTTATGGAAAACTGTCATTCTTATTTCATAGTTTTTCCAGTCTTTCAGCAAAGCATTATATAGGGATGTGAATGTATTTATTTAATCTATTTCTTTTTATGTACCTTTTATTAGAGTTTATTATCTCTGTGAGATTGGAAAGTACTTTGTTTAGCGCCCACTTATGGAAATTGAAACTGTTATGGAAAATTGCATTTGTCATTCTCTACTAATGAAGGGGTCATTACAATCTTTATTGATACCGACGATTATCTTTGTCCTGTCATGTACCTGTCACAGTTGGAATTTCTTAATCAATTCCTGTCGTACCATGAGGACAAACAAGGGAAATTGGAATATTTGGATATGCAGTGTAACTGAAGCCCGTTTTCTCGGTCCGCAGATTTTTTTTTAATTATTCTTAGTTACACCATGGCATAATATTTCTCATAATTTATTTTTACTATTATCATTTTAATGGAGCAATAGTTATTACTGGTGGATTATTATATGTGATACGTTCAACTGTATTATTTGTATTGGATGCAATATTGTCAATCAATTCTTTGTTCTTGTGCTAACATCTTATTGTTCTTGTTTGGGAATATAATTATATAAAATTTTTCGAGTAGATAGATATGGATTTTCTTCGTATTTTTCTCTTTGTAAGGACCCTAAAATGACAAGTATTTAAAATAAATGCGGATGGTAAGTTTTCTTTGTATGTTATAGTTTTTATATTGATTTTTAACGCGTGAAAATAAACAAAACACTACTGACATACTATTACCATAAATTGTTTATCACAAGTATTATTATTTAATTTTGTTTACTAAACGATATTCATTCCTAGTATGATTACTTCCTCTTATATAAAACGAAAAAGCTTTGGGATATCCTATCTCTGATGTTTTAAGACTTCTAAAAGCTTTGGGTGGTTTCCAACCCTTCGATCACAGAAAGAGAGAGAGAGAGAGAGAGAGAGAGAGAGAGAGAGAGAGAGAGAGAGAGAGAGATTTCAGAAACTTATTAAACTGTCTTTGACATCTTCGGGTTCCCATCGCGGTGCTATTCTGTTGGAGGCTGAGGAAAATAACTCTCTTCTATAAGAGTTGAAGAAGTTTATAAGCTTCTTTCGTATAAATAATTTGTTTCAAAGGTAAAATCTGTAGTACAGTAAGCAAAACGGCACTTGTAATAACCGCTATTTTCCCTGTTGGAGCCCCTGGGCTTATAGCATTCTGCTTTTCTAACTAGGGTTGTAGCTTAGCAAGTAATAATAGTAATAATAATAATGATAATAGTAATAATAATCCATTTCGTATGTAATTCGACTATTTGTTGACTTTTGCAGTTGGAAATCATAGGATTGGGATTGTGGTTATGGCTACCCTAGGCCAGACTTTAACAAAATTCGACTCCCAAACAGCTTCTTGGAGCCAATTTATTTGTGAGTTGAGGGCATTCTGTACCCACAAACCGTGGTCTGTATTTTTAGAGGGTCTATAAATTCGCCACCACTTAAGTCAATATTTAAACCTTTTCACAGTCATGCTGTAGTTGCTTCAATTTACCGTCATGTATACGTGTGTATAGAGTGACCGAGATGCATATGAGTATTATAGTGCCATTCTCATGATATAATTTTACCTGCTTGAAATTCAATAAATAAACAGAATCAGATATAGAATTGTCTTTTTTTTCTGGAAAATAAAAACGGAATGTAAATATTTATTCGTAAGGAAAATCAATTAGTCTATTTTTTTATCTTGTTTGCTTGTGTGGCAATGACGATATTGCTCTTCGGGTCCCGAGATTAAACTTCTGAGACATTCCAATACCTCGGGAAGGCAGCGCCA
>NC_090727.1:110266983-110284483 GCF_036898095.1 Palaemon carinicauda | reverse complement strand
AAGTCGGGAGTTGTACACGTTGATGAGGTCCCTTGCCCATATGTCCATCGCCTCCGGGAGCGCTCTCTCTCTCTCTCTCTCTCTCTCTCTCTCTCTCTCTCTCTCTTTTAATGTCGGATCCAATGATATTGTCTTTTATTCTCTGTTAATACTAGAGTTGTTTCTTATAAAAAATCTTTAACGAGGAAAGAGAAGGAGTAGTTTCTTGCAATCGCATAAATGTTATAGTTTGCGTTTATATTAATGAGCTGATGTCAATGTTTTTTTCCTACATTAAGGGGTCGGTTGCCTGATAGGCACCTCTCCAATGCCTTCTATCAAAGGCATCTTCTTCCTCCAAACCTCTTCTCTCCATATTATCCTTTACCTTATCTCTTTATCTAATTCTTTGCCTCCCCCTCTATCTTTTCTTCCTCCCCCCCTTAATAGGTTCCTCCCAAGCCTTCCTCACTCACTCCTCACCAGGATCCACTTCCTCAACACGTGACCACATCAATGGTGACACTTTTATCGCCTCTGTAATCTTTACTACGCCTGCCATTCTTTTTTTTTCATAATTTTTCCAGTCTTTCAGCAAAGCATTATAAATATATAGGGATGTAGATGTATTTATTTAATGTATTTATTTTTTATGTATCTTTTCTTAGAGTTTATTTCCTCTAGAGGATTGGAGGTACTGTAGCGCCTATTTACAGAAATTGAAACTGTTATGGAAAATTGCCATTCTTAGTTCCTAGTTTTTCCAGTCTTTCAGCAAAGCATTATATAGGGATGTGAATGTATTTATTAAATGTATTTATTTTTTATATATCTTAGAGTTTATTTCCTCTAGAGGATTGGAAGTACTGTGTAGCGCCTATTTACAGAAATTGAAACTGTTATGGAATATTGCCATTCTTATTTCATAGTTTTTCCAGTCTTTCAGCAAAGCATTATTTATATAGGGATGTAAATGTATTTATTTAATCTATTTCTTTTTATGTACCTTTTATTAGAATTTATTTCCTCTGTGAGATTGGAAAGTACTTTGTTTAGCGCCCACTTATGGAAATTGAAACTGTTATGGAAAATTGCATTTGTCATTCTCTACTAATGAAGGGGTCATTACAATGTTTATTGATACCGACGATTATCTTTGTCCTGTCATGTACCTGTCACAGTTGGAATTTCTTAATCAATTCCTGTCGTACCATGAGGACAAACAAGGGAATTTGAATATTTGGATATGCAGTGTAACTGAAGCCCGTTTTCTCGGTCCGCAGATTTTTTTTTAATTATTCTTTGTTACACCATGGCATAATATTTCTCATAATTTATTTTTACTATTATCATTTTAATGGAGCAATAGTTATTACTGTTGGATTATTATATGTGATATGTTCAACTGTATTATTTGCAATGGATGCAATATTGTCAATCAATTCTTTGTTCTTGTGCTAACGTCTTATTGTTTTTGTTTGGGAATATAATTATATAAAATTTTTTCGAGTAGATAGATATGGATTTTCTTCGTATTTTTCTCTTTGTAAGGACCCTAAAATGACAATTATTTGAAAAAAAAATGCGGGTCGTAAGTCTTCTTTGTATGTTATAGTTGTTTTTATATTGATTTTTAACGCGTGAAAATAAACAAAACACTAGTGACATACTATTACCATAAATTGTTCATCACAAGTATTATTATTTAATTTTGTTTACTAAACGATATTCATTCCTAGTATGATTACTTCCTCTTATATAAAACGAAAAAGCTTTGGGATATCCTATCTCTGATGTTTTAAGACTTTTAAAAGTTTTGTGTGGTTTCCAACCCTTCGATCACAGAGAGAGAGAGAGAGAGAGAGAGAGAGAGAGAGAGAGAGAGAGACAGACAGAGAGAGGGAGAGATTTCAGAACTTATTAAACTGTCTTTGACATCTTCGGGTTCCCATCGCGGTGCTATTCTGCTGGAGGCTGAGGAAAATAACTCTCTTCGATAAGAGTTGAAGTAGTTTAGAAGCTTCTTTCTTATAAATCATTTGTTTCAAAGGTAAAATCTCTAGTACAGAAGTTCCTCGACTTGCAAACATTCGACTTGCAAACATTCGGAGATACAAGCATAAATCCAACTGAAAGTAACAAAGATAAGATGAAGAAATACTTAAATAAACTTTATCATATAATTTTATACAGTAAGCAAAACGGCACTTGTAATAACCGCTATTTTCCCTGTTGGAGCCCCTGGGCATATAGCATTCTGCTTTTCCAACTAGGGTTGTAGCTTAGCAAGTAATAATAGTAATAATAATAATGATAATAATAATAATAATCGATTTCGTATGAAATTCGACTATTTGTTGACTTTTGCAGTTGGAAATCATAGGATTGGTTTTGTGGTTATGCCTACCCTAGGCCAAACTTTAACAAAATTCGACTCACAGACAGCTTCTTGGAGCCAATTGATTTGTAAGTTGAGAGCATTCTGTACCCACAAACCGTGGTATGTGTGTATTTTCAGAGGGTCGATAAATTCGCCACCACTTGAGTAAAGATTTAAAATTTTTCACAGTCATGCTGTAGTTGCTTCAATTTACCGTCATGTATACGTGTGTATAGAGTGACCGAGATGCATATGAGTATTATAGTGCCATTCTCATGATATAATTTTACCTGCTTGAAATTCAATAAATAAACAGATTCAGATATAGAATTGTCTTTTTTTTCTGGAAAATAAAAACGGAATGTAAATATTTATTCGTAAGGAAAATCAATTAGTCTATTTTTTTATCTTGTTTGCTTGTGTGGCAATGACGATATTGCTCTTCGGGTCCCGAGATTAAACTTCTGAGTCATTCCAATACCTCGGGAAGGCAGCGCCAAGAGAGAGAGAGAGAGAGAGAGAGAGAGAGAGAGAGAGAGAGAGAGAGAGATAAGCAGCACCAAGAGATTTTATCTCCTGAGAGATAGAGAAACATGCAAGAGATGTTTTCTCTCAAGAACGAGAGAGAGAGAGAGAGAGAGAGAGAGAGAGAGAGAGAGCACTAATAGATGTATTTTTTCCCGAGATAGATAGAGAGAGAGAAATGGGTGTGCCCAGCGAATCAATATCAAGAGATGGGCTGTTAAAAGAATTGGATGTCTCTCTTTGAGTGTTTACAGAATGTAAAATGAAAAGAGAGATAAAAAATAGGTTTAAAAATGGATAGGTATTTTAGTGTGGGCGCAGGAGAAACGAGATGTGATGGAAAAAATCCGTTGCTTTTGTTAATGGATTTCATTTTTTTTTCTCTTGTGCAAGGAGCATCGCATATACATTTATTTTGGCCTGCATGCCGATGCATTTTTTGTATGAATATGTTATTGCTTACGTATGCTCGGATGGCATTGTTATACATTGCATTACATATTCAGTACTTAGGCTCAGAAATTAGCTTTGCAGTATGTACCCATAGTTTACATACTCGTGTACTTGTAATTATGTTAGATGTAAATATACTACACACGCACACACACACACACACATATATATATATATATATATATACACACACATTTATATGTATATTTGTGTGCATATCTATGAGTATTTTATGTAAGTTTCGTAATATTTCATGATATGACTTTCCACATTATAGATGTATGTAACATTACCATAAAAAAAAACCGCTTGATTGATATCATATTTCAATTCACATTTATCTTTGAAAATAAATAAATAATTTTTAGCATTTAATTGACCTTTCTATCCCATTTTTATTCTTTTTTAATAGCCTTTTTAGCACCCTTCTAGGCTTTTTAGTAATTTTTTAACTTTTTAGCCTCTTTCTAGCTTTTTAGCTATTTTCTAGCCTATTTTAGCCCTTTTCTAGTCCTTTTAGCCCTTTTCTAGTCACGTTAGACCTTTTCTAGCCTCCTGATCCCTTTCTAGCCATTTTATAGCTTTTTTAGCCCTTTTCTAGGTAACGACATTGAAGATTAATAGTCAAAGATTCTAAGTGCTGTGCTCTAATCACTAAGTATATGGTTAGTTTATAATATTTATCAGTTATGCGAATCTTTTCTGTGATTTTGAAACCGCCCAACCAAAGTAGTAGGATATATAAAGATACGTTCTGACGGCTGTGATGGAAGTCATCGGGAAAATAGGGTAAGATATTTTTCTTCTTGTTCTGGCTTAATGAAAAGAAAATACTGTGAGGCAACGTGAAAATGTACTCTCTCGCCTTCAGAATATCTATAGTCGGAATAGATGGACTAATTAGCTCTCAGTGCGTCAGTGTGTGTGTGTGAATGACATGCAGTCCCTGTTTATCCCAATGCGTAACAAGAGAGAGAGAGAGAGAGAGAGAGAGAGAGAGAGAGAGAGAGAGAGAGAGAGAGAGAGAGAGAGAGAGAGAGAATTTTATAATCTTTGAAAAGAGAAGAGATAGTATAAGATGAAACAGAGCATTTGCAAGGAAGGCACACACACAAACACACACACAGAGAGAGAGAGAGAGAGAGAGGAGAGAGAGAGAGAGAGAGAGAGAGAGAGAGAGAGAGATTTTGAATCTAAAAAGAATGGGTAATATAAGATGAAATGGAGCATTTACGAGAGAGAGAGAGAGAGAGAGAGAGAGAGAGAGAGAGAGAGAGAGAGAGAGAGAGAGAGAGAGAATTTGAATCTTTAGAAAAGAGATCATATAAGATGAAATGGAGTATTTGCAAGGAAGTCCTTCTTTTTTTCCGATTGGTTGATTTGCCTTGCGTGCGTACGTGCGTGCACTACATCGTGTGCTAGCGTGATGGGGGAATCCTTGGACGAATGATAATCTGAGGATTTTCGAGTTCGGCCGTTTTAGACAGAGGCTTAGGAAAGTTCTCCAGTCTTAGTGGGAAATCATTCTCTCTCTCTCTCTCTCTCTCTCTCTCTCTCTCTCTCTCTCTCTCTCTCAGACCGTATTTTTTCTATTTCTCTTTCGTTTTATGTTTAATGTAGCTTTTATCTATTTGGGGGTCTGAATTATATTTGTTTGCCGTTTTGGTTGTTTCGTCTTTTGTTCGTGTCGTAGATTTTCTACTCTGTTTTGTTTCCCCTTATTTAGAAATGAAAATATATGATTAAAGGTGTGAACTGAAGAAGGGTACCTGACATTTTATATTCATGTAGCAGTAATTACCCTGACATAATAATCTTAGTACTTCAGTATTTCATTAAATTCGTTTTTTTATTGACTTTTCCTATTGTTATTTCTTGAGGTTGTTCATTTCAGGTATTCCATACTAAACATGTTGTTCCTGTTATTTATAATTTTTTCATCTTTTTTATTATAAGAGATTAATCGTGGAATTAACATTTTAAGAATCCAAATAGAAATATGATGATTGACGTTCAGCACCTTAGTGATATTAACCCAATTTGAGACTGATAAATAAGTTCAGAATTTCATGCAGTTGAATATGAACATATCACCAGCATTCATTTGCTAAACAATAGCAGTTCCATATGTTATTGTGAAATGTGACTTTGCCTCATATGTATACCTTGGGACTTGGCACTCACAAAGTTATTCAAGTTAATTTATAAACAGATTAATGGTACCGACATCAGTTTGCTTGTAAATTAAGGTCTGCGAGCAGTTACTTTCGTCCAGTGTCTGCAGAACTTTCATATTTGTGTAGAGATTGATATAATGTAGGACATTGCACGGTCTCACCTACCAGACTGGGAAACAGCTGTTCTCTCAAACTTATTTCCATGAGGTTCAAAACATGGAATTTAAGGTAAAAAAGAGTTATTGATGAATTCAGGCAGACTGATATTCTCTTATTACAATCGGTGTTCAGTGATTCTAGAATTATACAAAGCGCAATATTCGGTGACACTATCTCTCTCTCTCTCTCTGGGTTATGTCACAACCTACAGTGTCAGTGACACGGATGAAGTTTGCACCTGTGCTAACATGGACTACCATTACTTTGATGGGTGTCTGTTTCTCTTCCCTTCGTTCTGACGTTTAGCTTGATCACCAGACGAACGCTGCAGTGCCTCATGTATAGCAGCGAGGAAGAGAGAACTCTTTGAAGTTTTATTGAGAATGACTGATTTTTATGCCTTGTAAGTTGGTTATAAAGGGATAATTAAACAGAAAAGCATTCTGATCTCTCTCTCTCTCTCTCTCTCTCTCTCTCTCTCTCTCTCTCTCTCTCTCTCTCTCTCTTCGAATTTCATCCTTTGAAAAGTGTCGATGAGAGATACTTGATTCACTGGTTTCTAAGTAGGTTAGAGGCCTAATCCAGTAATATAAAACTATATTCTTCGTAGTGAACCTCCATCCTTTTTTTTTTCTTACTCATGTCGATACCAATAGTGTAAGAAAGTAACAGTGCTCCCAGGAGAGAGAGAGAGAGAGAGAGAGAGAGAGAGAGAGAGAGAGAGAGAGAGAGAGAGAGAGAGAGAGAGAGAGAGTTTAAAAGATATTTTGTAGAGGCTATTTCAAGACCAGTTTCCGTTTTACAATAACATGGACAGAAATTCAAATTTTTCCCGAACTTTCATCTGTTAAACCAGTTTCTCATTCTTTAGATTGTAATATTTGAATATTTGGGAATTTGATTGAAGAAATGTTTCCTGGAGAGTTATACTATGGCATTTAATGTCGATCATTTATATTTTGTTGATTCTATCTATCAGCCCGATTGTCTGGTTCATTGTGTCGGCGTTGCTTCTCCTAGAAGAGCTACTTATACCATAGCTAAAGAGTCTCTTCTACTCTTACCAAAGGGAAAAGTGGCCACTGAACAATTACAGTGTAGTAGTTAACTCCTTAAGTGAAGAAGAATTGTTTGGTAATATCAGTGTTGTCAGGTTTATAAGGACAGAGAAGAATAAGTCAAGAATAAGCCAGACTGTTCGCTGTATGCTCAGGCAAAGGGAAAATGAACCGTAACCAGAGAGAAGGATCCAATGTGGTACTGTCTAGCCAGTCAAAGGACCCCATAACTCTAGCTGTAGTATCTCAAGGGGGTGCTGGTGCCCTGGCCAACCTATTGTTTCCTCACCATACCAGTCGTATATGTTGGATAATTATTTTGATAAAAAATGGGGTTTCAGAATTCAAAGGTATGGAGTTGACTCGCATCTTAAGTTAGTTTACCCGCTTTCGTTTTGAACTTTTCTGTGAGTATATTAAATCTTGTGTATGTGAATACCGTAGGTGACCCTCCGTTCAGTCGAAAAGTTTGACTAATGAAATGGAAAAAGAACATTTTCTTTTTGACAAATGTCGTGTGGGAATTTTTGGTGAATTTTTCTGTGAGGAAAGTTGATAACTTAAATGTATTTATTCAGTCTGGAGTTTGGTAAATCTAAGCACGCTCTCTCTCTCTCTCTCTCTCTCTCTCTCTCTCTCTCTCTCTCTCCTCTCCTCTCTCTCTCTCTCTCTCTCTCTATTTGTATCCAGTTTAGACTTTTACTCTTAAATATTTTATTCTAGTGTACACAACCCGTCAAAAAATGACAGCTAAATACCCCTCTTACCAGGGTATCATTGTTCCTTCTCCCTCCTACCCGAAGGTCGTTGAGAGCAGAGCGTGAAAGGAAATAAACATACTGTATATGTATATATATATATATATATATATATATATATATATATATATATATATATATTTATATATATATATATATAGATATATATATATATATATATATATATATATATATATATATAGATAGATATATATATATATATATATATATATATATATATATATATATATATAGATAGATAGATAGATAGATAGATATAGATACATATTATATATATATATATATATATATATATATATATATATATATATATATATATATATATATATATATGTATATATATATATTTATATATATATGTGTTTATATAGATATATATTTATATATAGATATATATATATATTTATATGTATATATATATATATATATATATATATATACATATATATATATATATATATATATATATATATATATATATAACGGATTTTGAGCGAAGCGAAAAATCTATTTTTGGGTGAGATGGCCATGTCGTCCTGATGGAAGTTCCTATAGGGTAGCTTCCTAGGGTATATTACAACTACGGCGATATTCCCAGAGAATTTACCTTAAGGTACCAGAATTCTAACTCCTGGAGCGAGTATCCCTCGTGAAAGGGATATCGCGACATATCAGAGGACGTATTCTAGACACGTCACATGGCAATCTACGACCTGAACAGAGATTTCGTCTCGTAGGAGGGAGATTGACGAGATACGAATTCGGGAAAGAAAAAGGGGAGCCGCTCCCAAGGCTTCCCTATCCCCCGATTCGTATGCGTGCCTGGCGCCAATCCTGGCGCCATCTGTATTCCTTGTAGCGTACACGAGGTGCTACAGATACTGTATGTAGGGAGGGGTCCTACAGCCCTTTCTTAGAAAGGCAAGGGCGGGTCCATCAGGACGACATGGCCATCTCACCCAAAAATAGATTTTTCGCTTCGCTCAAAATCCGTTTTTTGGGCTCAAGCCATGTCGTCCTGATGGAAGTGTACCAGAGCATTACTGTATCTGTGGATTCTCAGAACGTGCCGTACTCCCCGGAGGTAATTTTTTCCCGGTCGACTAGACCTAGAGACCTAAGATGTTACCGTTATACATCTTTTCAACTAACTATAAATTATGTTAGAGCTTCCTGCCCCCTACAGGGAAGAGTCCTACTAGACTCTGGAAAAGTCTCGAAGAGTACATATATCTATGTACGAATACCAGGCAAGCTAATATAGTGGTCTCGCCCTATATTAAGTAAAGCATAGTTTGTAAAGGACCACTGCGTCAATATGAAATATCGACCAGTTTTCCGCACAATACTTGTATTGGACAAAGGTTTTATATCCGCATAGGAGGAAAACCAATGCAACATAGCTTGCATAAAGGAACAATTCTATTAGAATTATCCCAGATAAGGTACATAGAATGAATGCTCAATTATACCAGTAAATTGACACAGGTGAAGGAGACGCAAGGTTCTCAAGAACCAGATTATTGACAGGCAATAAATAGACAGGTTAACCACAATTATATATATATATATATATATATATATATATATATATATATATATATATATATATATATATATATATATATATATAAGAAGAGGATAACCCAAAACTTTAAGCATAAGTATGATAGTAAACAGGGCTTGTTTGTCTGAAAGAAAAACATTAGATGCCACTTTTAAGATACCGAGGTATCAAAGTCATAAAAGCCTGTATTACAAATCAATGACATTAGCGTTAGAAACGCTCGGCACACATGTCTGCACTTATGCTAGGTTCACCTTCGGAAATGGAACAGTCTGGATGGGCAACACAGTGCCCTCACTTAGTTTGTAGTACAGTATGTAACTACACACTCACCCTGGAATTAATCGTCCCAATTAAGACCACTGTTCCTCGCAGAGTTAAACAGTAGGGTTAACACCGCGACCCACTGCTACCACAGATCTCTTTTAGTTCCTCTACTTGCTTCGCATAGTGGCGAAAGAACACTCTGGAAGACTTCCAGCCAGTGTATGAACGGAGATGTTCAAAATCCATGCAATTAAAGAAATTTAAGAATGAGGCAACTTTCCTCGGATCGTGACCTGCGGGTGTATTGTCAGGATCCGCTCTGCGAATAAAATATGTGATTTTCGCTCTGAGTTGATTCAGAGATAAATTTGAGCCTGATGTTTCTCCCCTGAATAGTTGACCACCCTTGAAGTCTGAAGTTCTATGAAGATAGACCTTTAGGCATTCTACTGGACATAGAGATGCATCTTCTTTCAGAGGGCAGATTCTCCAGGGACCCCACCTGTTGGTGGGTAACTCATTCTTGGCGAGAAACGTAGGATCCGGAAACAGGTTCAGTTCTTCCCCATCCAGGAACTGAACACGACCTGCCTCTCACGAGAGGCTACAATCTCACTAACCCTGGCCCCGGACGCGAGTGCAAATTAGGAAAATAACTTTTTGTGTCAAATCCTTTAACGCACATTCTTCATTGCTCAACAGAGAAGCGAAATGAAGAACTTGTCTAAAGACCATGAAATGGGCTTTGGAGGTGCTGAAGGTCTGAGCCTAGCACAGGCTTTCGGGACTTTATTAAAGATCTCGTTACCTAGGTCGACCTGGAAGGCATATAGAATGGGTCTTGTCAAAGCAGACTTACACGCTGAAATCGTGTTCGCTGCTAACCCTTGACCATGGAGGTGGGGAAAAAAGATAAGCAGAAGTCTGTCAAGATCTCCTGCGGAATCTTCGCCTTGACAAAAGGCCACCCATTTTCTCCAAGATGACTCATATTGCCTTCTAGTAGATTTGCATTTATATTCCTCAATGAAGTCTATACTGGCTTTCGAAATCCCGAAACGCTTTCTCACTGCTAGGGAGAGAAAATCATGAACTGCAGGGTCCGGGTTTTCTGTAATGAAGCGCAGACAGTTGACTTCTGGTCTCGCTGGGTCAGAACTGGATCTGGTAGTGGTACAAACTTCAGCTACAGTTCCAATGCCAGGAGGAACCACACGCTGTTCGGCCACTTGTGGGCCACTATTGCCGCTACCCTTTGAAGGATCTCAGTTTGTTGAGGACCCTCAACAGAAGGTTGTGAGGAGGGAACAGATAAATCTTGGACCATCTGTTCCAGTCGAGGGACATCGCGTCCACTGCTTCCGCTAAGGGGTCCTCGTACGGGGCACGTACAGGGGCAACTTCTTGTTGTCTTTCGTCGCAAAGAGGTCTATCTGCAGTTCTGGGACTGATTCAGAATGAAGGAGAATGATCCTGCGTCTAAGGACCATTCCGACTCTATCGGTGTGAACCTGGATAGAGCGTCCCGCTGTCACATTGCGGACTCCTTGAAGGTGAACTGCCGACAGGTACCACTTCTTCTTTTCCGCCAATCGGAAGACGGCCAACATCACCTGGTTGAGAGGTGGTGACCTCGATCCTTGTCGATTCAAGTATCTTACAACTACCTCGCTGTCTATTACCACTTTATGTGGAACGAATGACGCGGGGAGACTTTCTTAAAGGTAAGGAGCACTGCCCTAGCTTCTAGAAAGTTTTATGAGAAAGGTCTTGAATAGCCTGGACCAAGTCCCCTGGACTTTTTTTCAATGAGAGTGACCTCCCCATCCCTCCTTTGAGGCGTCTGAGTGAATCGTCACCGACGAGGGAGGTGGCTGAAGAAGAACCTGACTTCTTTAGATGTCTGGCTTAGGACCAAGGCCTGAGAAGAGTACTTAGCCGAAGCGGCTGGTCTTCTCAGATCTCTTCACGCGTTTGATGCATAACTTCTCCAAACTCCGATTGCATCCTTTAGCTGTGCTCTTAGCACTGGGTCTGTCACCGAAGCAAACTGGAGAGAGCGCAGTACTCTCTCCTGCTCGTGTCTTGACATCCTTTCGGAATCTTGAAGTCTCTTGACAGAACCCGCTATCTCCTTCCTTTTCTTCGCTGGGGGTGGAGAAACGGTGTGACAAAAGGTCCCAGTGGATCTTAGCCACTGGAACTTTTGAGATGGAGAAAGTCGAGACTTTTTCTGTTGATCTTGAAGCCTAGGTACTCTAGGAACTGGATCACTTGACTGGAAGCTTGCAAGCATTCTGTCTCGGATGCTGCCCACACCAACCAGTCGTCCAGGTAGGCTACTACCTGAATTCCCTTTAGGCGAAATTGTTTGAGAGCTACGCTCGCAAGCTTCGTAAAAATCCTTGGGGCTATGTTTAGCCCGAATGGCATGGCTCCGAAGGCGTATAGTCTTCGCTGTAGCCTGAACCCTAGGTAGGGGGAGAGTCGATGGCTAAATGGAATGTGCCAGTAGGCATCTGACAAGTCTATAGAGACGGAATATGCCCTCTTGGGCAGTAAGGTCCTTATGTGTTGCAGTGTTAGCATTTTGAATTTGCAATTCACTATGAACTTGTTAAGTGGCGACAAGTCCAGAATGACTCTGAGCTTTTCCGAGTCTTTCTTGGGAACACAAAAACAGCCTCCCTTAGAAATTGATGGGCTTCACCCTTTTTCTCCAACCGTTCTTGAACGTACTCCTCCATAACGGGGGTGGAGTGTTGGAAAAACCGAAGGTACGGGGGTGGAGTGCTGTACCAGCTCCAGCCCAATCCATTCTTGAGTAGGCTGTGGGCCCAGGGATCGAAGGTCCACCGATCCCGAAAATTTCAGAAGTCTCCCTCCTACCGGTATCACCTCACTTGGACTGCCGTCCTGAGGTCTTGCCTTCCTGACCACGACCACCCCTGAATCCCCTTCCCCTTGAGGGGCGTCTAGACGAGCCTCTGGCTGCTCCTCTAGGCTTTGCTCGGAAGGAAGTAGACTGCCCTTCGAACGCTGGGGTGAATGCCGTGGACTGTGTCGACACGGCCTGGGGTACCCACTGAAAGGTGGTCGGGGTTTTGTGCCACGATCTGGGGCACTGGGGGGCAATGGCAATTGCAGTTGCTGTTGCTGTCTAAGAGGCTTGGCTGGCCGAGACGGTAGCCTAGTCCTCATAGTCTTCCTCTTTGGTTGAGGACCCTCATCCGGGGAAGACTTTCTTTTGATAGCCAGGTCCCACTTCTGGAGAAGGTTTCTATTCTCCAAGGTGGCTTTATCAAAAACTTCTTTGACCAAGTCGGTAGGGAAAAAGGTCTTTTCCCCCAAATGTTGGAGGAGATTAGTTTCTTTAGCTCGTGCCTCACTGTAGCCGAGGTAAACACGAACTCCCTACAAGCTCTCCTTGCCTTGACGAAGCCATAAAGGTCCTTCGTCACTGTGGCCAGATGAGGCTTGGCCACTACCATGAACATTTCATGGACCTTGGGGACACTTGCCATCGTCTCGAGAGTAGTCTGAAGAGACATTGAGGCAGTCAGTCTTTCTTTTGTATCGAACTCACTTCGCAAAAGAAAGTCAGACAGCTTAGGGAGGTCCTTGCCGAACTGACGTCCGGCAATATCAGCCTCCAACTTTCCCACTTAGAACGTAAGATGGACGTCCTTCCAATCTTTGTGGTCCATAGGCAGGGCCAGCGACAAGGGTTTACACTCCTCTAGGGAGGGGCAAGACTTGCCGGCCTCGATTGCTTTTAGTACAGCCAGAAACCCTTTCTGTAAAAGGGGGAAGGCTCTAGTAGGCGAGGACACAAAGGAAGGGAGCTTCCTATTCAATGCAGCTACCTTTGAGTTAGAGAAGCCCCTCTCTTTCATCGAAGATGAAAGTAGAGCTTGAGCCTTAGCATGGTCCATCACTATGACCTCCTTCGGCTCTGCCTCCTCCTTTGAAGCTGGTTCCTTCCTCAGCCGGACATAACAGTCCGGATATGGTGCCTTGCTGGGCCAGAATTCCACCCTCCAGGGGAACTGAGCCCCAGCATATCCGAGATGACGATCTTTCCAGTCGTCATCGACATGTGCTCAGCATACCTCCATGGGTTAGCATCTGAGCACAAAGGAAGGTCTTTCACATTGAGCTTTTCTGGGGCCCATGTGATTCTGCAAGGCACTGCATTCGCAGTTCCATTGCAGCCGCCTTCTCCTGATTCTCCTTCTGCATTTGTTGGATCATTCCAACAATAGAAGAGAGGGCCTGTCCCAGCTCTACTGGGAGACCGGCCGATGTAGAGGGGCTTGAACTTCATCCTGGGCTTCTGCAAGGAGGTCTTCCTCCTGACACCCGTCCACATCAGATATCCTGTCATTTAGCTGGATGTCTTGCATCGCAACCGCGACTTCAGCATCCACCTGGATCTGAACTTAGGGGATCTCCTCTTGAGGCTGGGGAATCACTGCATCAGCTGATGCCTTAGGGAAAGATACGCCCTCATCTTCTCACTTGGAAGATAAGGGCCAGAAGTGTACTTTTGGAAGCCCCTTACCCAGGTACGAAGCTTCTTCCTAGCTATTTAAATGTCTCATTAATCAGGTTAGTGCACACAGTAACATACCTGAGGGTCCCAATACCGGAGATCATCCTTGGAGACAGCGTATGCTGCGTGTCTCCTACAAAACTCATGTCCGCAGAGGTTCTTGCTGCTGACATTGCAGAAAGCACTTCCCCACTTCGGAGTGTCCTTCTGTAAAGAGAAGAAATTTCCATGAGTATCAAGTGAACTATGTATCACTGGATATGCATAGTATAGCATAACAATTCAGAAAGGAAAGACACACACTTGTGTTTCCCTCACAACCCATTGCTGCAGCCTTCCAGATAATAAAATCAAAATGGTTTATCTCTACTAGAGTAACCAATGCAAAGTTTCCAGAGGAAACAGGTGGAGCTCACACCTAGGCAATGATTTTAAAATCCGGGATAATAGACAGGGAAGAACTCTGCTTCTTGTCTGAAGGCAACCGCAAAGGGCCGTGCAAGAAAACACAATAGTGTTAGAAGATACAGTGCTGTACCTAAACCTTTACTATAGTTTTCTTCTTACTGTATATGCTATACAGAAGAATACTAGTACAGTATAGGAGGATGTGTGCCGGCCTGCCTTTGCCGGCCGGCACACACCACAACTAGCTTCAAAGTATACTACTTAACAGCTATAGGGCGGCAGCATTCTGGTTCAAATGCCTGTGCCGGTCGGCAGCAACTGCCGGCCGGCCATAGCCAGTGTTGGCCGGCAATGACTGCCGGCCAGCAACTACACAAGGTAGTACCCAGCTGCCGGCCACACTCTTGGTGACCGGCAGACAAGGACTGACATAAGCCGGCCGGCAAAGGTACAAGACCGATGCCAGCCGGCAGCAAAAGAACCAGAAGACAACACCTGCCCGGCTGCCGGCCTCATAGGCCGGCAGCCGGGACAGGTACAGCACTTAGAAGAAAATAGAATGGATGCCGGGATAAGAGAGTACACTACCCCCCAAGCCCGGCAACCGAAAGAGTGCATATAAGGAAGGGGAGAAACTTAATTCAGGCTTCCTTGACCAATGCCGTCCGGCTCTGCCGGCAGGCATGGATGAGGGACCAAGAGAGGTCCGGGCAGCACTCGAAAACATAAAACCCTTGCCGGCCAGCATCTCTGCCGGCCGGCAATGGGCTTAGTCAATTCCACATCCCAACCTATACTAGGTCCAGAAGTAGAAACGACGAAAAGTACAGTAATACCCCTGCCGGCCAGCTCTGCCGGCCGGCAAGGTACAGTACAGTAATGGCTAGGCCATTACGGAGATAGAGGGGGAAGGGACAAGAGGGTCCTGCCAACCTTGCTTTAGTGACAGATCACCGCAGCCAAGAACTTTGTCTTAGCTAAGGGAGATCTAAGGGAAAGGGCCAGCACAGTAGTATAATACTTGCCAGCTTCCAGAGCACCAAAGCAAGGAAGGCGTTGCTACTCCCAAGGGAAGATTTTATCCTCCCCGAGAACAGCAACAGGACTTAGTCTGGTCGATCACAAAAGAAGGAATCATAACTTACAGAAACCTTCGATAGTGACCTAAGGGAGCTAAGCTCCCTTTGTAAGTGTTAGGTCAGCGAGGGAGACTCTGCCCCAAGCCAGACAACACGGACTCAGACTAAAAACTCTGTTGTTCTGTCCCTCTTTGAACCAGACTTTGCTGGAACAGGAAGGTACAGTAACACCCTAGTATAGTTTTATCGAAAATAAATTCGGAAAAAACCACTTAGGGATAAGCCCAAGGCTTAAACAGAGGGAAAGGGATTGCATACCTTCTCCGAAGAAAAGAAAGCAACCGGGGAGTATGAAAAAGTATACTAAGGCTCCATAAGCAATTAGCCTAGGCACCAAGAGAATCGATTACCTGATTCACCGAAACTCACACGTATACAAACTTGGAAATATTCCACACAGTCTAAAATGTATAAAGTATAGCCTAAAGCTTCAATAAAATTTTAATTACACTCGGAAAAAAAACAAAATCATGCATTAAGTACTAGGACCAAACGACTAGGCTACATGGCATAGCGTAGGCCAGAATGGCGAATACTTCGCCAAATAATACTAAGCACGAAAAGGAAATCCTATGTAAAGCTAAATAGCTAAAATTTATTAAAGCAAAACAACCAGGAATGTCACTCTGACTAACTAATTTATACCTAGCGAGTGACAGTGTCCAGGACACCTCTGGTAGGCTACGGCTCTTGTATCAAAGATTAATCCTATTAATCACTCAAAATTTACCAAGAGCCTACATTTATACATAACAGACACTATACTCAACTTATCCGAGGTCAACGAAGACGGAGAAGCCATGAAAAGTTGAATAAATCCAAGATTTGCGAGAAAAACAGGAAAAAACACCGAGTTGTTAAGCTACGCAAAAAAGGAATACAGATGGCGCCAGGATTGGCGCCAGGCACGCATACGAATCGGGGGATAGGGAAGCCTTGGGAGCGGCTCCCCTTTTTCTTTCCCGAATTCGTATCTCGTCAATCTCCCTCCTACGAGACGAAATCTCTGTTCAGGTCGTAGATTGCCATGTGACGTGTCTAGAATACGTCCTCTGATATGTCGCGATATCCCTTTCACGAGGGATACTCGCTCCAGGAGTTAGAATTCTGGTACCTTAAGGTAAATTCTCTGGGAATATCGCCGTAGTTGTAATATACCCTAGGAAGCTACCCTATAGGAACTTCCATCAGGACGACATGGCTTGAGCCCAAATATATATATATATATATATATATATATATATATATATATATATATATATATATATATATATATATATATATATATATAGCCAGGTACTTGCTCCTTATTATGTAGGGGAGATGCTCATTATTGGCATTTCTCTTCTTTGCTCTCAATTGTATCGACCTTTTCTCCCTTCAGTAAGGAACAATACATTTTTCATCCTTCGTATTGTCTTCTAGAAGAAGGGATACCCTGTTGTTATAAAGCATATGTTAATGTTTTTAATGTATTTGCTTTTTATCGTAACTTTAACAAAATTAGAGTGAAAGAGTGTTTGTGAAAAGGAAAAGGGATCCTTAAGTTTCTCTCTCTCTCTCTCTCTCTCTCTCTCTCTCTCTCTCTCTCTCTCTCTCTCTCTCTCTCTCTCTCACCAGCTGCCTAATGAATAATGGTACCACGAACGAGCCTTGTGGAAAGTATTATTGACGTACGATTGACACTGTAATCGAAAAATGTCATATTGAAATGTCGTTGGCTTCAAATGTCAAGATAAATTCAAAGCCTCGAGTGGTGATGCCCCCTTTTTTCGCTGTAGCTTAATTGGATTATTTAATCACGATTGCTAATTTTAGCTTCAACCACATCCAGGTATGGTACGAATTGGTAATTAGGTTAAATACTTGTGTTGTTAACACGGCCTTGAAGTAGAAAGTAATGTCTATAGCCTCCTATCGCTAATTTCATTCAATATCGCAACTGGGGATAATGAGGGTGATAATGAAGATCTTTGAACACCATCGATTATGATTTCATTTGCATTTTGTAAATATGCCGTGACTATAATCAATTTTTTGAGCGAGACAGATTT
>NC_090727.1:110251190-110263690 GCF_036898095.1 Palaemon carinicauda | reverse complement strand
TCACTATTAACTGAGTTCCCTTTCCTCTTAGTTTTCCTTTCATTTCCAGAAGAAATAAACTCCATCCTCTCTCTCTCTCTCTCTCTCTCTCTCTCTCTCTCTCTCTCCTCTCTCTCTCTTGCAAAAGAAAAAAAATGTGTGGAAAATGAGGGAAATAAATGCAGAACAAAAGATTATGCAGTCGAAAGAAAATGAAAAAAGGGACTTAGAAGAAAGGACACTTCAAAATATAAAAAGAAACCCCAAAGTACTTTACTCCTATGCAAAAAAGATGAATAAAAGGAGAATAGAAATAGGCCCTCTAAGAATTGAAGGACGGCTAACGAATGAAAAAAAGGAAATATGCAACATATTAGCAGAAAAATATAAGAGTGAGTTCACGCCAAGAATTGCGAATGAGAATAATGAAACAGAAATGAGAGAAGAAAATGTTGAATATCTAACGGATATAGATATTAATGAAGCAGATATTGTCACGGCTATAAACGAAATTAAAAATGGATCGGCAGCCGGACCAGATGGAGTTCCAGCGATTTTGTTAAAAAAAACTGCAAACACTATCGCGAAGCCACTTGCAATACTGCTAAGACAGAGTATAGATATGAGCGAGATATATGTTAAACATAAATTAGCTTATATAACCCCTATCTTCAAAAGTGGATCAAGACTAGAGGCAAGCAATTATAGACCTGTTAGTCTAACATCACATATTATGAGAGTGTATGAGAGGGTAATAAAAAAGAAAATAATGAACCATTTGGTCAAAAATAATTTGTTTAATATGGGTCAACACGGTTTCGTACCTGGAAAAAGTACACAGACCCAACTGATAGCTCACTATGAAAACATATACAATAATATGATAAATGAAAAAGACACAGATGTGATCTATCTAGATTTTGCAAAAGCCTTTGACATGGTAGACCATAACATATTGGAGAAAAAAATGAGGAAAGCATAATATTGTGGGAAAGATAGGAAAATGGGTAAAAGAATTCCTGCAAAACAGAAAACAGATAGTGGTTGCAAATGACGAGAAATCAGATGAAGCCCAGGTAATATCTGGTGCCCCAAGGTACGGTATTAGCTGCACTGCTATTTGTTATTATGATCTCAGACATAGACTGTGATGTTGAAAACTCCGTAGTGAGAAGTTTCGCCGATGACACAAGAATAAGTAGAGAAATTACTTGTGATGAAGATAGGAACTCACTACAAAGAGATCTAAACAAAATATATGAATGGGCGGAGATAAATCGGATGGTATTTAACTCCTATAATTCGAATCATAAATTATGGAAACAGAGAAGGAATGGTGTATGCATACAAGGGACCTAATAATGAGACAATCACAAACAAGGAAGCAATTAAAGACCTTGGTGTAATTTTAAATAGTAATATGTTATGCAACGACCAAATAGCAACACTGTTGGCTAAATGTAAAGCAAAAATGGGAATGTTATTCAGACACTTTAAACAAGAAAAGCTGAACACATGATTATGCTTTACAAAACTTATGTGCGTAGTACACTCGAGTACTGCAATGTGATATGGTACCCACACTACCAAAAGGATATTGCGCAAATAGAGAGTGTACAACGGTCCTATACTGCTAGAATAGAAGAAGTTAAGGACCTTGATTACTGGGAAAGACTGCAATTTTTAAAACTATACAGTCTAGAAGGAGAAGAGACGCTACATGATAATACAAGCATGGAAGCAAAATAGAAGGAATTGCTGAAAACATCATGGAGCTTAAAGTATCAGAAAGAGCAAGCCGAGGTAGATTAATAGTACCAAAAAGCATTCCAGGTAAACTGAGAAAGGCGCACAGGACATTAATCCACTACGCACCAGCATCGATAATGCAGCGACTATTTAATGTGCTGCCAGCTCATCTAAGAAACATATCAGGAGTGAGCGTAGATGCGTTTAAAAAGCAGCTCGATAAATACCTAAGATGCATCCCAGACCATCCAAGACTGGAAGATGCAAAATACACCGGAAGATGTATTAGCAACTCTCTGGTGGATATACGAGGTGCCTCACACTGAGGGACCTGGGGGAACCCAAACAAAAAATAAGGCAATAAGGTAAGGCTCTCTCTCTCTCTCTCTCCATTTTGGTTTTAAAGCAACAACGCTAATTAGTGGAGATCATGTATTCCATTTTTATTTTCAGATTTTTAAGGAATCTCTCTCTCTCTCTCTCTCTCTCTCTCTCTCTCTCTCTCTCTCTCTCTCTCTCAATTCACTTCCAGGTGAAATAGAATACCCTCTCACTCTCTATTTTTCATACTAAGAGTTCCCTTTCCTTTTAGTTTTCGTTTCATTTCCAGAAGAAGTAAACTCCCTCCCCCGTCTCTCTCTCTCTCTCTCTCTCTCTCTCTCTCTCTCTCTCCCTCCTTTATAAAAAGGGTGTATCTTCACCGAAGGCCCTGACCGAAGTCTCTCAAGAGCGGCGGTTCCCTTTTGATCTCAGAAGATCTTTTGAGGAATGGCCACCACATGGACTACAGACTAGGCATCTCCTTCAGGGAAACCGAGAATGAGAGGAAATAGTTTTTCCTTTCTTTTGCAGAGGATGTTGGGAAAACGGAAAAACTGGAGCATGCTCTTCACGTCATATGATTAGATTAGGTTTTTTTATCTTTGAAAATATTAATCGTTAATATACGCCTACAAACCTACGCATGCCAACGCTCACATATATCCACGTATACAGTAAATCTGTGTGTTCTTGCATGCTAGAGATGTGTTTTATTGACCAAAATATTATTTAAGGATTTCATCATAACCTATACAGTACATTCTGTTGTCATCAAATTATTTAACGACACAATAATAAAAAAGAAGACAAAGTCGAACATGATGCTTATCTATAAAATCTTATAGCCAAAAGTTTTAAGTCAAATTAACAAGCTAAACACTACTATATAAGCAACTCAAAATAATACCTTATATAATGAGTGTTTTTTATAATATTGTATGTAAACGTCCAGTTTCCATCAACCAAAATATTAGTCTATTATCGAGGAGTTCATATTTACTGTTTATCATCAATCTATGTATATCCTTTTCTAGTAAGGGTTGTGATGGCTAGCTTTGACCACCACACAAAACACTACACTTATCAAATAGTATTCACCATCATAACGTACTAAGTCCACTAAAGGTGGAATAGTATCCAAACATTAATACGAGTGCAAAGTCAACTCAAGGGGACAAAGAAAATACCACAAAAATCTCCTTAATTTTAATACATAATATTTAGACAGAAATAAACACCTGAACCACAATAATAAATGATACACACTCACTCTTAAACTCCCTGCAAAAGAAAACAATTACACAATTAAAGAAAGGTCATCAACACAAACATACTAAAAGGAGAGAGGGTCCAGAAAGGAGAAGGCCAACGAAAGTGAGAACATCCTAACAAATACAAACTAAATATCCCTATCTAGTGGACGGTGGCTGGTTTGATTGAAAGGCTTTCAACAAGCTCCAGTAATGACGTCAGCTGACAGGTCGTGATCACTATACTTAAATAGGTATAAATATTATTACCTTGGGACAGAGAGGTCCCCTTGGCTTTTACTGAACCAAGGGCAGTATAAAGAATATATGATGAGACGTCTTGCTGCAGAGAAAGGATATCCAAAACAAGCTCAATAGCTTCAAAATGTGGCTCTGCAAAGGCGTGGAATAATATAGATCCAATCACAAATGTCGTGCCCTACAAGGTTGGAGGCTCAGAAACACACTAAGGAACCATCCTCAAAAAAAGCCCCTCAAAACTCCGTGCACGCAGGAGCGCAGCCACGTAACCAACACCACTTGAAAATATAAAACAGCCGTTAGTCCATTATAACCACTAACATAACCACCAGTGAAAAGACAAACAATTAAAGCAAGAAAACAATAATTCTACAGTATATTCAACCTTATACATCTCTAAAAACTTAAACAATTTAGAAATATTTAAGCAATAATGTTACACCTCCTCACCCCAACCAAAAAAAAAAATTCCCAAATTTTTTTTTTTCTAAAGATGATTTTAATTACAACATACAGGTTATCACATAATGAAATATTAAACCAACACTCAAAAATAATTATTAAACAAACTGCAAAAACATGACAAACAAAAGGAAAGAGGGGTTTGCAGCTCACAAGGATAGCAATATATAACCAATACTAAAAAAAACTTAAACCTAAATTAATCACAAGTAACTTTCCAAAACCAGAAAATCCAAAACATCACCATCTGATAAATAGGTACCCAACCTAAAAATTTCACATCACTCATATCGTAATAAACTTAATTAAGGGTCATTGCACTAACAACCGGATTCTGTAAATATAGTCCAAAAGCTATAACCTTTCCACACACGATACACTGTTCATTTTCAGGGATACACATCACTCACTACCAATAAATGTTGATCACAAAAACCACTGTCTATTTCAGAGTTATATATCACACTTATCACCATAGTGTCCAATACACACACACACACCGAACGACACAGAGAAGAACACCACAAGACTCCCCTGCGCAAACAAACAAACAAACTCGATGAAGCGTAATTATTAGCCTGAAAATACAGAATACCAGATTAGTGCCTATCTCTTTTCTTAGCTTATTATAAACCTTATCGTACCTGACACCTCTAAACCTTAGTAGATTAACCTTAACTCAGTCTAGGGTACCACTCATACACCAGCCTGTAGCGCCTAAAAAACGGCTGTGTTGTGCTACAGACCCGTGAGCCCATGACCCATCTAATTAATCAATCATTAGAAAGTACCAGTGATCACCCTCACCTTTTAACCTTAAAGATCCATATAATATACCCAAAACATTATTGTCTTCTGTAAACAAACCATGATTAATAAATCTTAAAAATATACATTTACTTCTACTCACTACGTGCCCACTTCAACAGCACACACACCATAATTAGAACGATACAGATACTACCTTTAATAACTGCATAGCCCTCTGTCAATCAACTAATATTCAACGCTGCGAGAGAGAAAATCGGCAACAATATTATCTTTTCCTGGGATGTGGGAAAATTCTAAATTCCACTCTTGCAGCATGAGACTCCACCTCATCAATCGTTGATTTTTATTTTTGTATCTGCTGATGAAGGTCAGAGGATTATGGTCTGTCAAGACCTTAATAGGTGTATCTGAGGAGGAGAGATAAACCTGAAAATGATTAATAGCGAATATTAACGCAAGTGTCTCTTTCTCCACAGTTGAATACCTACGTTGGGCGGAGGACAATTTTTTTGAAAAGAATGCGACAGGATGAGAAACTCCCTGCTCGTCATTCTGCAACAACACCGCTCCTACACCAACGTCACTTGCATCCGTGGCAAGAGAAAAAGGAAGGTCAAAATCAGGAGCTCTCAAGACAGGGAAATTAATTAAAACTTTTTAAATTATCAAAAGCCCTTTGCGTTTCATTCGTCCAGACAAATGCTACATTCTTTCTCAAGAGATTTGTTAACGGATCGGCTATATCCGAAAAATTCCTAACAAACCTTCGGTAGTACCCACTCAAACCAAGGAATCTTCGGACATCCCTCCTACATTTAGGGACTACCATATTTTCAATACTTTCGATATTGGCCTGCTTAGGAGCAACTTTACCATTACCAACCTCATGACCCAAATATACCACCTTCGCCTTTGCGAAATCGCTTTTCTTTAAATTAATTACCAAATTTGCCTTTTTCAACACCTCAAATAGTGCCCTAATACGTTTTAAATGGGTTTCCCAATCATCGCTATAAATAACAATATCATCAATATACACAACACATCCTTCTAAACCATGGACTAAAGTATTCATTAACCTCTGAAAGGTAGCAGCCTCGTTCTTCATACCAAACGGCATAACTTTACATTGAAACAATCCCTGTGGTGTTACAAAAGCAGACAGGGCCCTTGCCCGCTTTGAAAGAGGAACTTGCCAATAACCTTTCAACAAACCGAATTTGCTAATGTATTTGGCCTTCCCCATTCGATCAATACAATCCTCAATTCGAGGTAATGGATAACAATCAGATTTAGATAACTCATTCAACTTACGGTAATCAAAACATAACCTGAAATCACCGTCGGATTTCTTGACCAATACAACAGGTGATGACCAAGGACTTTGACTAGGTTCAATTAGGTCATGTTTTAGCATATAATCCACTTCCTTTGCTACAACCTCATTTTTGAAGGGATTCAACCTGTAAGGAGATTGTTTCACAGGAGTGGCGCTACCTACCTCTACATCATGTTCAAGGACCGAAGTCCTACCCGGTACATCCGAAAATAATTCTTTATAATTAGATACTAAATTTTTCAAAGACCTTTGTTCTTCCTTACCTAAATATGAAATTACTCCCGAAAATTTTTCCAAAGACTTTCTATTATCCGACCGCCATTCACATCCATTAAAACAATTATCATCAATACCCTCCCCCTCTGAAAAAGAAAAATGGTTATTGTTCTCAGAATCTACCGTGTTCCCAATAGTTGCCACAGGAATGACTTTTTCCCGTTCTATATAAGCTTTCAACATATTTACATGACACAGTTGAAAAGGTTTCCTTCTTTGAGGTGTCTCCACTAAATAGTTAACTTCACTTACTTTTTTCAAAATTTTCCAAGGACCTGAAAAAGAAGCTTTCAATGGATTCCCTGGGAAGGGTAACAAAACCAATACTTTATCGCCTACCGCAAAGTCGCGTGCCTTGGACCTTCTATCAAAGAAAAACTTCATTCTTTTTTGGCTACATAATAAGTTTTCACCCGCAAATTTCCAAGCCTTGGTTAATTTATCGCCTAGATTAGACACATAATCCAATAAATTAACCTCAGGGACGTCTCCCTCCCAAGACTCACGAACCACATCAAGAGGACCTCGAACACAATGGCCAAACACAAGGCTGAAGGGCGAGAAACCTAAAGACTGGCTTGGGACAGAACGAAAAGCGAACAACAAATAAGGTAATTCCTTATCCCATTCAGAACCATTAATCAAACAATATTTCTTTACCATGGATTTCAGGGTCTGATGAAATCTCTCCAGAGCTCCCTGGCTTTCCGGATGATATGGAGAAGAGGTCACATGTTTTATATTTAACTCTGCCATTTTATCTCTGAAATACCTGCTAACAAAATTAGAACCACAATCCGATTGAATAATCTTAGGCATCCCAAACCTGGTAAAAAAGTCAATTAGTACATCTACAATTTTAACACTTTTTATTGTACGTAGTGGTATTGCCTCGGGATATCGAGACATCCTATCCATGATTGTCAAAATATACTCATTACCACTACGCGTCTTCGGTAATGGTCCAACCACATCAATAATGACTTCCTTAAAAGGTTCGGAAACTACAGGAATAGGACATAGAGGCGATTTTGGAATCCGCTGATTGGGTTTACCGACCCTCTGGCACACATCACAACTATTGACAAACTTCTTTACATCTGCCTTCAACTTCGGCCAATAATAATTCCCTAACAATTTGCAAGAAGTTTTATGAATTCCAAAATGGCCGGCCAGACCACTTTCGTGCGCCAATGACATTAACTCCTTCCTGTAACCAAAAGGAACCATTATCTGTTTCACAATTTCATAATCAACATTATCCACCCCAATAGGCCTACTCAACCTATATAAAATATTATTAAATATCTTAAATTTGGGACCAGTCATATCAGACACCTCCCCTGACTCGATAGAAAGTTCCCGAAACTCCTTTTTCTGGGCTTTGATTAGCTCTTCAGTAGTCCAATTTAACTTGTCCGTTAACATTCCTAGATCTACAGCTAGGCTATCACTACGATCTAAACTACTTAAATCTACATCAATTGTTGACTCTGCAGCGTCAACAATTCTAGCACTAGAACGAGTAACTGCTGCTACTTCACTATCAGGGTTTATCAATATCGGACAATTATTATTCTTCATAGCCACATCATTCCCTAACACAACATCAACCTCCTTAACCAGGAATTTATCAACTATGGCCAATTTCAAATCCCCTGCAAAGGAAGGGCAGATTAAATTAAAATTTTCAATAGCATATGACTTTACGGAATCAGGAAAACCAGCCAATAACACAAATTCCCCACTTTTGGGTACAAAATTACAAGGTAATGCCCCCCTTAGTATCAAAGACTGAGCTGCACCGGTATCACGCAAAATACGCACTCGTCTTTTCTCGGATGAATTGGCGAAGGAGACACTACCGAAGGACAAATATCTGTCAAAACAACCAGGTAGTCATTGATCAGCGGATGTTGTTGGGGTAGGTTCTCTCTCTCTCTCTCTTCCGCGCCCATCACTGGCCTAACATTAGCATTTTGAGATTTTCTAAACGCATAACACATACTCTTTACGTGCCCCTTCTTATTGCAAAAGAAGCAAGTCAATGTTTTCAATTTCTCTGGATTGTATATATTTGGCCTATTGCCTCGGTTAGGAGAAAAATTATTATTAGCGTTACCCTGATTATTATTACTTCCCTGATTACTTCTACTAAACACCTTAGCATTATTATTAGGATTAGCATTATTATTCCTACCCATCTTAACCCAACCAGAATTCACCTTTGTCGTTACTCCCCCTAACTCACTCTTATGAGACAAGCAATATTCGTCACTAGCGATGGCTACCCCCTGAACAGTCTCGAGTTTTAACTCTTCGAGGTGGACCTTCAGCTTATCCGGGACACACCTCTTAAACTCCTCCACCAACATTAACTCCTTCAATTTCTCAAAATCTCCCACCTCCTTGGACTTGAACCAATCGCTAGCATACTGTTCCTTCGCCCTGGCAAATTCAACTAAAGTTTGTTCCCTACATTTTTCTAAGTCCCGGAAGCGTTGCCTATAAGCTTCAGGGACTAACTCATAGGCCTTCAAGACAATAGCCTTCACACTCTCATAATCTGCTGATAGATCCTCCTCCAGCGTTACATATACCCTCTGAGCTCTTCCAACCAATTTACTTTGTATAAGAGTGGTCCAATACTCTTGGGGCCACTCCAACCTTGCAGCAATCCTCTCAAACGATACAAAAAATTCTGCTACATTATTTTCTTCAAATTTAGGTACAAATTTGAGAGCCTGCGATAAATTGATAGCAGGAGTTACTAACCTATTTGGGGAATGGGCGGGGGAAAAAGAAACTGGGTTTCTCATGGCAATCTCATGCTGCCTCTCTTTTTCTCTTTCCCCTGCCTTAAACTTTTCCATTTCAAATTCCATTTGTCTCAGGACAATCTGCTTATCCAAAATTTCTATAGACACTACTTCATCCGGTTTCACCTCTTGTTCCCCACCTGTCTTTACAGTTTTAACATAATCATAAATGAGCAATAGCAATACACCCTTTCTTATGGACACATCATATTCCAATTCAAAATGTTCTGCGACAATTTCCAAGTCTTCCATATTCAGCTCTGCCAACCTCTCTTGCCATCCCTCTCCTCCAAGGAGTTCTAGTACGTTAACAACCATGATTACTTATTCAAACAAAATACTAAATTTGCACAAAACAACACCGAGGAGGTGAAAATACACTGCCTGAAAAATTACCCCAAGAATTAACTTTGCACAAACACTGGTGAATACTCAGGAACGAAATATCCAGTCACGGTCGCCACTTGTGATGGCTAGCTTTGACCACCACACAAAACACTACACTTATCAAATAGTATTCACCATCATAACGTACTAAGTCCACTAAAGGTGGAATAGTATCCAAACATTAATACGAGTGCAAAGTCAACTCAAGGGGACAAAGAAAACACCACAAAAATCTCCTTAATTTTAATACATAATATTTAGACAGAAATAACACCTGAACCACAATAATACAATAATAAATGATACACACTCACTCTTAAACTCCCTGCAAAAGAAAACAATTACACAATTAAAGAAAGGTCATCAACACATGCATACTAAATGGAGAGAGGGTCCAGAAAGGAGAAGGCCAACGAAAAGTGAGAACATCCTAACAAATACAAACTAAATATCCCTATCTAGTGGACGGTGGCTGGTTTGATTGAAAGGCTTTCACAAGCTCCAGTAATGACGTCAGCTGACAGGTCGTGATCACTATACTTAAATAGGTATAAATATTATTACCTTGGGACAGAGAGGTCCCCTTGGCTTTTACTGAACCAAGGGCAGTATAAAGAATATATGATGAGACGTCTTGCTGCAGAGAAAGGATATCCAAAACAAGCTCAATAGCTTCAAAATGTGGCTTTGCAAAGGCGTGGAATAATATAGATCCAATCACAAATGTCGTGCCCTACAAGGTTGGAGGCTCAGAAACACACTAAGGAACCATCCTCAAAAAAAGCCCCTCCAAAACTCCGTTCACGCAGGAGCGCAGCCACGTAACCAACACCACTTGAAAATATAAAACAGCCGTTAGTCCATTATAACCACTAACATAACCACCAGGGAAAAGACAAACAATTAAAGCAAGAAAACAATAATTCTACAGTATATTCAACCTTATAAATCTATAAAAACTTAAATAATTTAGAAATATTAAAGCAATAATGTTACACTATGGTAAGCAGCTCTTCTAGGAGAAGGACACTCCAAAATCAAACCATTGTTGTCTAGTATTTGTTAGTGGCATAGCCTCTGTATCATGGTCTTGCACTGAGTTCTCTTGCTTGAGGGCACACTTGGGTACACTAATCTATCTTTTTTCTTTTCTTTTTGTTTTCTTTTTTTTTGAAGTTTTTATAGTTGATATATGAAAGATCTATTTGATTGTTGTTGTTCTTGAAATACTTTACTGTAATTTTTCACTATTTCTCTTGTAGTTTACTAACTTCCTTGTTTCCCTTCCTCACTGGGTTATTTTTTCCTGTTTGAACCCTTGTGTTTATAAGCATTCTGGTTTTTCATCTAGGGTGATAGCTCAGTTAATAATAATAATAATAAAAATAAAAAAAAAGATAATTAGAGTAAAAAAAGAAATAATAATGATAATAATAATAATAATAATAATAATAATAATAATAATAATAATAATGATAATAATAATCAAGAGTATGACCGAAACCTCAGACATTCTAACACGCTAGCACCACTGAAGCTATGATTTCCATGTTTTGGATTAAGTTATATCTTGTGCGTTCATATGTTAGTGCAAAAATGAGAGGGGTGCGATTCTAAAGGAAACTGCTCCATGGAGTCAACATCCGTTAGAACGAAGCCCATGGGAAATCAACCAGCTTCCTTGCCGAAAGCAAGGTAAGAATCCTCTCTCTCTCTCTCTCTCTCTCTCTCTCTCTCTCTCTCTCTCTCTCTCTCTCTCTCTCTCTCTCTCTCTCTCTCTCTCTCTCTCCATTTTGATTTTAAAGCATCAACGCTAATTAGTGAAGATCAAATGTTCTCTTTTTATTTTCAGATTTCTAAGGAATCTCTCTCTCTCTCTCTCTCTCTCCTCTCTCTCTCTCTCTCTCTCTCTCTCTCTCTCTCTCTCTCATGCCTGCATACAGTCCAGGGAACACCATTAGACACGTTATGATTTCTTCCTGAAGTGTTGCGGAAGGAGAATTTATGATAGAAAATCACTCTTCAAAGTTACAATCTTTTTACCTAAAGGTTAACATGTCTTTCTATTAAATAATCCTGATTCATTTTAATAGTGAAACCATTATTTATTTGAAAATTTTTGTGCATCAAAGGTCTCAGGATTCCATGCGTTATTATTTTTTCAAACCAAAAACTACCTAAAACTACTTTATTTAGCACTCGAATAATTTTGTTTTTCTTTTATGAATTCCCATTTCTCCTTAGTTCCCCCTGGCATATAAATCCGATCTATTTTTTTCATTATTATTAGTTTTCCTTCACATTGTACCCGGCATAATAGATGGTTCTGTATTTCAATTATTATCTCTGAACCTTTCCATCTTTAATCCAGCATATAAAATTGGTGTAAATTTTATCATTATTATTATTATTATTATTATTATTATTATTATTATTATTATTATTATTATTATTATTATTATTATTATGCTTAACAGTCTATATTTAGCTAGCTTACGAAATATATTACCTAGCTTCTATATCGACCGTGAGATAAATAATTGATAGAAAAAAGTTATAGCATATCATTATGATTATTAAAATATCCCAGATTAAAAAGAAGGGATAATCAGATATTAAAAACTGATTGGGGATTTTTCGCTCGTTAATGAACAAAAAATGTGATCAAACTTTAGATATTAATGTTTAAGATATTTGAGATATAAAAATATTTCACCGATATTTTCTGTTTGTTAATCTTCCTATATTTGCATGTAATTATTACCCAAGCAGTAGCTCAAAAGAAAGATATTATCTCAGCCTATCTCCCCCACCACCCCCCCCCCCCAAAAAAAAAATAAAAACATTTGTCTCCTGGTCGTAAGACAAAACCCAGTGCACAGACAA
>NC_090727.1:110243690-110246190 GCF_036898095.1 Palaemon carinicauda | reverse complement strand
CTAAGAAACAATCACCCGACCCCCATCACACAACAAAGAGCCCCCTTTTCTATCATTTAATCTCTACTTTTCAGTTTTTGTTTTATTCTAAGTTTTATTCTACCCTAAATCATCATTACGTATAAACATTTTGAAAACTGGTTTATTGCTACCTTCCTTGTCCACTCATTTATCACATTTTGTTTGTAACTTGTAATTTTTATTTCCATTACTTTTTGTTTTTCTGGTGACTTTTTCGCTATCGATGTTGCTAGTTAAATCTTCATAGATTCTTTTAATACTTCATGCTTGGCCTCTCTTTTTTTTCTCACTCTAAACTTGGTATCAACCAAATAGAGCCAATAATCAGAATCCTCGAGTTGGGAAGTGATATATTCACAACCTATCTTGACTTTGATAAATTTATAACGAAAGGTGTACCACTGGGCACATGACTGCGCTATCAACAAATAGAACATTATCAAAACCATTACATGTGATGACAGTGGCCTTGCAATGAAGAGTTCTCTGCCACCTACTCATTATGATAATGATCCCTGATATTTACAGAAACTTGCAAAACTCATTAGTTGTCTTATTTGTCGACGCCTTTTATTATGTTATCTTGTCTGACTCACGTGAAAAATGTCAAGTTTCAAAATAAGCAAGAAAGTATACTGTATCCATGTTCTTGGAGAAATAAAGCAAAATTTCACGGTGAGAATCTGAGCATATACACTTAGCAAGAAATCAAGAATTTTCAACCAGAACATCAACCCCCATGAGAATGTCATCTTAAGAAACAACTCTATAAAATATCTAGGTGTCCTCATCTTTTATAACTTGTCTTGGTAGACAGCAGTCGGCCTGGATACTGAGAGCTTTGTCAAAACGAGATATTACCACTATGTGTGCACTTTTAGTTAATGGAACCAGTCATTAACTACTACTCACAGTATGGTACGAACACCCTACAAATGTTTCCCAAATAAAACTTCTCTCATCAAGCACATTACATAATTTCACACAGAAAAAAAGCAAAAAGAAAAAAAAAGGACATATTGTATAACCTCTACTTCGATAGGTTAGAAACTGAAGCTAAGGATTATCCAGCGTAGACCTGAACGCTATAAAACTCAATACGTGCTAAAAATCAAATGTTTTAAAACAACAACTTAAACTAGAAGCATTTTCCCTTCCATTTCACTACAACCCTAAATAGAACTGGTGTCAGAGTCTCTCTTTCTCAGCCCACTTTGTATGAGAATTCAGCTGAAAATACACGTGCCCTATCATTTGAGCTTACGGCCACTAATCTAAGGAGCTGTCTATCTTAATGTATCTAAACCGTAACGTATAGGCCTACTCCATTCTATGTATTCAAACGTAGATAATGCAAGTTTTGAATATTTTAGCAGAGGACCCAAGAGGCAAAGCCATAGACCATTAACTGCGACTCAAATACAGGATGCAATTTTAACTCGATCTGGCATCTTGTATTCAGTACCACACAGTATTCTAGAAGTTTTATTCCAGTTATTACCAAGTTTTGGAATAATCTTCCTTATAAGGCAGTTGAATCAGTGGAACTTCAAAGGCTCAAACTTGAGCGAATGTTTTTATGTTGACAAGGCTGATATATTTCTCTGTATAGTTTATTTATGGAAGAACGATTTAAGTATTATTACTGTTCTTAAAATATCTTATATTAATTGTTCACTATTTCTCTCGTGTGGTTTATTTATTTCCTAATTCCCTTTCCTCACTGAGCTATTTTACCCTGTTGGAGCCCTTGAGCTTGTAGCAACTATGGTTGTATAATAATAATAATAATAATAATAATAATAATAATAGTTTTTATTATTATTATTATTATTATTATTATTACTATTATTTTTATTATTATTATTATGACATCCATTATTTCAATAACTATAATAGGTATAATACCATTCTTCACTGCGGAGGGCCTCAACCAGGGAATCTCTCATCTCCCAGAGGGAACAAATGCGATCAACAGTAAAAGAATTTATATCTCATTGTATAGTTTCAAAAATCTTACTTCCTGGCTTATCTCTCTCTCTCTCTCTCTCTCTCTCTCTCTCTCTCTCTCTCTCTCTCTCTCTCTCTCTCTCTCTCTCTCTCTCTCTCTTACTGAACCTAAGAATAAATAGCAAGTAGGTAGTCTTCAAGCACTAAGAAGTTCAGCTTTTGTTTGTGTAAAAATTCCTTTATCGAAATTTTAGGTTTATACCTCCGTTCTTTTTTATTATTATCATTATTATTATTATTATTATTATTATTATTATTATTATTATTATTATTACTAGCCAAGCTACAGCCCTAGTTGGAAAAGCAAGATGCTATAAGCCCAAGGGCACCAACAGGGAAAAATAGCCCAGTGAGGAAAGGGAATAAGGAAATAGATAAATGATGAGTATAAATTAACAATATATCATTCTAAAAACAGTAACAGCGTCAAAACAGATATGTCCTATATAAACTATTAACAACGTCAAAA
>NC_090727.1:110218690-110233690 GCF_036898095.1 Palaemon carinicauda | reverse complement strand
AACATAAGTATCATCGTCGTCTCTATTTTTTTTTTCTCTTTTTATTTTCTGATAATATGCATATCATCATCATCAATATTATGTGTTAATGTTACTGTGATTTTATCACCTGTATTATCATTAACCCTGCTGAGACTGAGACGACGTCTACCAATGTACCATAAACATAGATGACCGTCTCAGCAACTGTTGTAGCGTATCACTGTTCTATCTCTAAAGTAACCTTATACCGTTACTGAAAAAAAAAACTTAATTTTTGCTATTTTGCTCATCTAAATCTGGTGTTATCTTTCAAAATAAATATTACATACGCTCCTGCTAATGATGTATGTACTGTAATCACTGGTGTAATTGCATATCTTATCTTTTTTTTACGGGTGTCATAAGTGTAAGGTCACTGTACCCCTATTGTAACTCTCTGTATGGATTTTGCTGAAATCAAGATTATTATTATTATTATTATTATTATTATTATTATTATTATTATTATTTTTATTATTATTATTATTATTATTATTATTATTATTATCATTATTATTATTATTATTATTATTATTATTATTATATCCTTACTACTATTGTTATTATCATTATTTATGATATTATCATTATTTATGATATTATCATTATTATTTTATATATATATATGTATATATATACATATATATATATATATATATATATATATATATATATATATATATATATATACTGTATATGTATATATATATATATATATATATATATATGTATATATATACATATATATATATATATATATAATATATATATATATACTGTATATGTATATATATAAATATATACATATATAAATATATATATATATATATATATATATATACATACATATATATGTGTGTAGAAATCACGAAAGCTGACACGGGATGAATATAAAATTTATTATAGTCACGAAAGGAAAAATGAAAAAGAATTGATTGAGTTAGTACTTTCAGCCACTCAGGACATTATGTGTGTGTGTGTGTGTGTGTGTGTGTGTGTGTGTATGTTGGCATACATTTATAGATTTATATTTATCCTTTTTACCTCTGAATTGCTCTTTTCAATCTTTAAACTCTAATTCTAAAGAACCTGTATTATATATATATATATATATATATATATATATATATATATATATATATATATATATATGTTTGTGTGTGTGTATATGTATATATATATGTATAGATATATATATATATATATATATATATATATATATATATATATGTATATATATATATATATATATATATATTATATATATATATATATATGTGTGTGTGTGTGTGTGTGTGTGTGTGTGTGCGTGAGTATGTCTATATATATATATATATATATATATATATATATATATATATATGTGTGTGTGTGTGTGTGTGTATATGTATATATATATATATATATATATATATATATATATATATATATATATATATATATAAATTATATAACAAAAACAACAAACCCAGCCGTTTCTAGTCCACTGCAGGCCAAAGGTCTCAGACACGCCCTTATTCATGACTGGGGTTTGGACAGCTTTCATCACCACACTGGCCAACTGTGGATTTGTGATGGTGGGAGACTTTTGTCTGATCGCTCTCAGGATGCTAACCTAGTATTAGTGACCCAGACCAATGAAACTAAAATAGTTCGGTTCGGCAGATTTTGATCTAGAAGCTTTTAGTATGCAACAAGTATTGCAATTTTTATCATTCATTAAACACCAAGATGAGAATTACAGATAAAATCATTCAGATATATTTATGGATGATCGAATTTATTCCGATTAAAAGGAGAAATTCTAAAGATGTTTTCATTTATGAATTAGGTAAAAGAAGAATATTCTTCTGTTTCGTGTTTTACCAGACATATTTTAGAAAAGACCTTGAAGATTTAATATAATTTACAAATGACTAAATGAACTAAAGACATTTTTTTCAGTAAATTTGTATTAGATTATGTTATATATATGAAAAATTTAAAGTACAAGTGATAGTTGTACATAAGGTTATCAGTCTAACAGGATTTTCTAATTACTCTATTGGAATACGTTTATTTTCTCTATAATCCTGAGATCATATTGATACATTAACATTATAAGAAAACTTGGATATACTTATTTTTCTAAAGTGTATATTTTTGCCAAAAAAGTGCAAATTTTTGCAAGATAACAAAAGCAATGTCGCATGTGTTCACAAAGGTAGTTAACAAGTACTCTTTTTTTTCTATTGTTTATAGTTATTTTAACTCCCAGTAGCTTTCGTCAAAGTCGTTATTTTCACTTGAGAATTTGACGCTAAATTCAAACTTTAACAAGAGACTTTAATTTCTCAAAATTTTGGAAAATACATAGCCTTTTTATCAATTTTATTTTAATCAAAATCAAACTATGATAAAATCTAAGGCAATTTTATTAAAAATTTCACTATGCTTTATCGATTTTTTTTTTTTTTTTTCATATTTTACCAAGTGTTCTTGTTAAAAAGTCAGCTGGTTTTGATTTTACCAACTAACATTTACAACGCACCTTTAATATATCGTGTTTTAAAAGTAAACAGAGAATTATTGGCTTAGAATATATAATAATACAAAATTTTAAAATACATTTACTACATATCTATAAAATAAACATTTTTCTGGGATAATTTTAAAGCTTATACAATAGTTACATTATAAGCAAGTTAACATGTGCAATGTTAGTTGTTTTAACTGTCAATATGTTTCCGTAGCATAGCGGTGTACATGAATTTTTTTTCAGATTCCTACCGTAAAGAAGATATAAAAAACAACTTATTGATATAAATATCTCAGAAATATGATAAAACTGAATATTAATAGTGTTTAATAGTTATATTTAATGTTTATATACGGTTTTTAATCCAATATTTTGTCTTTAGGCTTGTCTCTCAGTCACGGCGTCTGCTTCTAAGAAAATTGTCCCCAAATTCGGAAAATCTGGTATATTTAGGGTCGATTTTTTTTTTTTTTTTTTTTTTTTTTTTATCAATTTGCTGTTTTAAGCCAAATCTTAGTGTTTATGGTTACAAAAAAGCTATGAAATTGTATAATGTAACTATAAGCTACAATAGTAAACATAAAAGGGATTTTGACGTAGGAAAAATCTATTTTTGGGCGAGATGGCCATGTTGTCCTGATGGAAGTTCCCTCCGACAGCTTCCTAATATATAATATTTCTGCGATTGATATCATAAGAGAATTACCGTCAGTTATCACGGGGTTCTAACCCCCGGAACGACTATCCAAAGATATCGTGTAAAATCAGGGACGTATCCTAAGATAAACATAGATATCTGCACCCCGAATAGACCTTACCCAGTCTAATCCTCTAAGGGGAATGATAAGTGAAGAGCTGTTACATATCCTATCACCTTTCGGTGCTCCCATACAACCCTGTTGTTTCACTCCTTTGTTTGCAGCTTGTCGCTTCTGTTCTATATTTTTGTGTGCGCTCTTTCCACCTTTTTTTCGAAAATTTTCTTCGTGTGATGGCTTCCTCTTCTTCGTCAAAGCTGAGTACCTACCTCTCTTGGCTTTTTGTCTTAGCTGTAATTGCTTTTGATCCCTTCGGGGAAGTAAAATTTTAGCTTTTGTGATAGAGGAAGCCTGAGCGCTTCGAGTCCAGCTAGCCAGGGCGTCGGGTTTCATAGCTGATTGCCCTTTTTTCGTGTTAACTTGTTTATTTTGTAAGTTTTATGTTAGCTAGTAGTCTTTTAGCATTGCGATGCTCTGGGCTCTATTTCAAGTTAGCATTTACATTGCCTTTTTATTATTTATGTCTTTTTGAGTTTGTGTCAGTTTCGGCTAGCCTAGCCTAGAGACGGTAAGGTTTTAGTTGGAGACGGACTCGCCGTTTTGGTCTTTATGACCGGGACTGGATCATGACAGTTTTTCAAACTGGTGACCAGTTAATTTCATCAATTCTTTGTCACTTTCTTTTTCATTATCTACCAAAGTAAATTCATATTACCAATGAACCATTGCATGATTATTTATAGTTACGTAACTGATTTTCGAATGTACAAGTTAATTTTATGACAGGACCGACTGAAGCCCTTACAATGACCCTAAGCAAGATTAGATTTATGACGTCCATAGGTACAAAACAACACCTGTGCTTAGCTATTATTTGTGTTTGATTATTTCATGAAATGTAAAGGCATAACTAACCGATCGCTGGTTGAGAATTCATAAAATGGTCGAGAATTCAATTTCCACTATTGAATTTTCTATTTTATAATATGTCCAATATTGATTTTTTTTTTATAGTTTAGTACAATATTAGGTATTATTATAGATACACACGGGACAATTAATAGTAAAACAGGTAAAGTTTTACATGTCTACAGGGTATCATTTCGAACAGAAAATATATGTTTTCTTGTAGTAAATAACGTGATTTAACTGAATTAGACCTTCATTTCAACCACAAATAAACAGAACAACCACTTCGACTAACTTCAAGTACCCGAACTGGTTGTTGTTGTTGCAGTTGATATGAAGGTCAAATTCGGTTAAATCACGTTACTTGCTAAAGGAAAACATATATTTTCAGTTAAAAAATTTAAATATAATGGCTTTTGTTCCCGCTTCGCTCCCCAGAAAACAATAACATCAAGCTCGTATGTACTGGCAACCAGTAATGTTAAGCTGCGCACGCTAAAAAATATAGTAAAACTAACATATTAAAATGAAAGAAATTAATGAGTTACTTTAATGACCGGGACGACGAAACTTGTTGGTCATCGGGATGTTGTGGCTCTGACGACTTAACTTCTATGACTGGGACGTGGAAGGTTATGCTGGGATATTACATCATGAGATTTAAGAAAATTATTAACATATGATGACGTATCATAGAATTCATCATGAAATTTAGGAATGCTTTTAAATCACAGAATACAGCAGTCGCTACAAGTTTCTATAACTTCCATCGTAGAATACGCAAATAGACCTCACTTGAACTAACAAAGACCTGACTTGCACAAAGGTTTCCACGGAAAAGGATTTCTTGGAAAGGGTATGGAGAGCCCACTTGAAGAGATAAGGGAAGCAGGTTGGGAAATATTAACCCCCCCCCCCCCCCCATGTGAAAACTTTCCATACCTATGGGTTAGTGATTGGTTAACGGAAAAACAACGGAGTCTAGAGAATAAACATGAATGAACTAGAATAGGAAATTTGTCCAGAGTAAGTATTTATGTGAAATTTGGGCGCGAAAAGGTAATAACAAAATGTATAAAGGAATAATAGCAAGATAAAAAGGAGTGTATAATAAATAATATTTAATGGGATTATAAAATGAGGTGATTTTATAAGAGAACGGATAATAAAACGTGTAAATCTTGGGTCAAACGTAATATTTCTATGTGGGTATTACATAAAAGGAATGGTATAGCTGTACTGGATCAAGTAAATTACTTGAATAAACCGGGTGAAGTACAATACTTGAATGTGGCGGGTAAAATGACGTAGGGGGAAATGGGGCGGGGTTATAAGAGAAGGAGTAATCCTATTGGTGGAGGCGGAGTTTAGACGCAGGTGGGAGGAGTTTATGCGTAAAAGATCGAAAACTGCTATGTACAAACGAACGAACGAGACCGATCACAATTGACCCGTCGAATGTCAACAAATAAATGAACCGTTAGTATAAGATATAGATAATTAGCGTATTTGTTCACCGGTTTATTATACATCCAAGAAGGCAACGTATAGAGAAAAAAAGGCTTGTTATACCATTATACACCGTTTTCCCAGTATGTTTTCCCCACCCAGAAACCCGAGTTCCCACTGAAGGTCCCCTATTATTGGCGGAGATATATATATATATATATATATATATATATATATATATATATATATATATATATATATATATATATATAGATAGGTATATATATATATAGATATATATATATATATATATATATATATATATATATATATATATATATATACACAGTATATATATATATATATATATATATATATATATATATATATATATATATATATATATATATATCTGAAAATATTAATTTCCGATGGGAACGAGTGTCATTTTCTAAGAGAGAGCACCTTTTTCTAGAGGGAAACAAAGTACTTTTTTCTATTGGTTACATTACCCTGGAATAACCTACAATAGGACCCTATTTCTATATTATTCTTAAGACGGAATCTAGAGATCCATTCAGCGTAGATAACTCCGCCCCTTTTCTTGAAGGGAACCAATCAGCGCAGGGAGGAGGCGGAGTCACCGTTATTTTACCCGGTCAATTTAAAAAATACTAAAGTTCTGTGCTATTACGTCTTGGTAACTTTCATGTATTTGAGAATGTATTGAATAATTTTAGAATAGTAATGCCGACTCCGCCTCCTCCCTGTGCTGATTGGCTCTATACAAGGGTATGGGCGGAGTCAAGTGCTCACGAGAACCAATAAGCAAACGGTTGATACAGTGAAAGGATCAATAATACGGAGAAAACCTAGAGAAGGCTGGGGACATCCTTTTTAGAATTCCAACCACAAGATGAAAGCAGGTAACAAGACCTTCATCCATAAGAGAGAGAGAGAGAGAGAGAGAGAGAGAGAGAGAGAGAGAGAGAGAGAGAGAGAAAGTAATCATCTTGATAATATGCTTAAATGTGAGATTAAAAATGATACCATTGGTTGATATATATATATATATATATATATATATATATATATATATATATATATATATATATATATATATATATATGTGTGTGTGTGTGTGTGTGTGTGTGTGTGTGTGTGTGTGTTTTACGCAAAATATGGATAATTGCCAAATGTGTACATTTTGCGAGAAAGTTGCTAAATGTACACATTTGGAAATTGCGCTTGCCAAATGTAGATAATTATCCACATATGGCAAAATTTTGCCATTTTTAGAAAAAAAAGCAACGGCATTTTACCGATTGTACACAATAGGCAGAATGAAACAAGAATCAAAGAGAATTAGCATTTATTATTCAAACTGAAATTAGTATTTATTAGTATTTATTGTTCAAACTAAACGGAATTGACAGTAATTTTGACAGTTAAATATTGCTACAAGAACGACCAGGGTGACAACGCGAGTTACATTTTAACAGCTTATTTGTGCAGGAGCATCTGGAAGTTGTGCAATTTGTTTTACAGGCACACTTCACATACCCTTGACCTCCTGTGTACCTGGTTACAGCGGGTCTCAAAGCCATTTCAACGTCGGGAACCTCATCTGGGGTGAGGAGCTTCTCCTTAACGGGGTCCATGTCAGCTGCCGTGTACCGGGTGGTTATGCGTCCTTCTCTGCAGCCTACCTGGTACAAGTCCTCGTCTCTCTGCAGTACCACAACCAGGAGGTTCCTGCTGTCACTCGACCCACGATCAAACTCGGGAACTTTCAGCGTCGCGTTGTCACCCACTTGTAGGGCACACTTAAGAGGTGTTTCGCTCTCCTTGTCATTCTAAGTGCGGTTTTTTCTTGGCCGGCTGCAGCCAGTTGCCGATCTTCAGCGAATTGCGGCGCCTCTTCTCTATCTCGTTTCTCTGCTCCTTCCTGTTCCTCCTCTCCTTCTGGTTCCTCTTCATCAGCCACCCCATCGGCTTCATTTTGGAGGATGGTGTCTAAATATTCTTCAGTTCTTATATTGCCGAGCATATTAGGTGGAATAACAGTGGATGCTAGGCCTACCTTGGGTTCGATCCCCAACATGACTTTAAACGGACTTGTTTTTATGGTTTCATGTTCCGAAATGTTTATTTGCCACTGGACAAAGTGGACCCCAACGCTCCACCTGCTGGACTTGTTTTCGTGAATCCAAATTTTCAATTTGTCTTGAATGACTCCATTCAATCTTTCAACTGCACCTTGGCTTTGTGGGTCGCTCGTCCGACCAGTGACGAGCTTAAGTTCAGGCCAGAGCGTAGACAACTCTGATATAACGGCAATCACAAACTCTCTCCCGTTATTCGAGTGCAGGATAACGGGAGCGCCAAAGGTAAAAAATATTGTGAGAAGCGTGTCAGCAACCTCCTCAGCTCGTTTTGATGTAAGGGGCCGCAGCACACAAAACTTGCTGAAATGGTTGATGAAGGTCAGAATATATTTAAATTCCCTCTCAGGTAATGTTTGAAAATTGATCATGGTAATTTGGCATCCAGAAAAAATAGTCTCGCTTCTAACAGGCTTCACCACCAGACCTTTATGTACTCTACGATTTTTCTTCTCTTGACACTCAATGCAAAAACTTATGAACATCGGCAGCACTGCATAGTCAAATTAGCCCACTTCTTTTGTCCTTCTTTGAAAGTTGTCTTTTCACCGCAATGACCCACAGCTGAATGCGCGACCGAAATGGCCTGATGAACTTCCTCAAAGCACACTATAAACTTAAATTCAGTTTCCAATTCTTTACGCTTCCGAATAAGTCGGTCATCGTCACCAACTCTGAGAATTTCGAATATTTTTTTTCATATTATAGTCATCGCTGGTTTTAGGCCCTTCCTTTACAATTTTAAGCAGATGAGCTATCCACTGTGCACGTTTCTCTTTCCGAGGAATGACCACATTGTCTTTCTTAGACTGTAATAAGTTGTCCAACTCCTGCTCAAACTGCTCATTAAAGTCCGACATGCCACTTGTGAGTTGGTAGGACAGACGGTAGTTGCTACTGAGCTGGTAGATCTGGTTTACCTGCCCTCCTCCTCCTTGCCCAACAGCACGATTTCAGCTCGTAAATAAGAAGTGTTTCTAATTAGTCTTAGTCTGAGAATTTCGAATCTTCTCCTCAAACTGCTCTTTAAAGTCCGACATGCCACTAGAACAAAAAAAAATCTGTTGACATTTGCCAAAAAACTGTTGCAAAATCATGTTAACATTTGGCAAAATGTCCTTGCAAAAGGTAGGAAAACTGCCAAATGTGTACATTTTGCAATCAATTTTGCCTATTGTGCACAATCGGCACCAAGCACTGCAAATTGTACACAATAGGCAAAATTAATTGCAAAATGTACACATTTGGCAATTATCCACATTTTGCGTAACACACACACACACACACATATATATATATATATATATATATATATATATATATATATATATATATATATATATATATATATATATACATACAAAAAGAGAGAAGCACTATATATGTCTATATATAAAACAATTATATATATAGATATATATGTATATATATATATATATATATATATATATAGAGAGAGAGAGAGAGAGAGAGAGAGAGAGAGAGAGAGAGAGAGAGAGAGAGAGAGAGAGAGAGAGAGAGAGAAAACGATCAAGGGAATTACAGGGATATCAAGATCGTTAAACCATTATAGATGATTATGTAAGCGTTATACTAATTATCTATTATGTGACCAAATCCATTATTTCATTCATAATATATATTTTTTAGGATAAAGCTTATTCGAATTGGAGAAGGGAGTTTAGAAGAATTCCATAAGGTAGTAATGGCCTATTGGAAACCTCCCTGCTGGATGATCTGCTGGACTGAGGTTCGAGACCGCTCAAGCTTAGTAGTTTCTTGTAGTGTCTGCAACCTCACTATCCTTATGAGCTGAGGAGGGGAAAGGGTTTGGCGAGCCTATAGGTCTATTTGTTTGAGTTATCAGCAGCCGTTGCCTGGCCCTCCTTGCTTGGGGCTCCAGTACAGAGGACTAGGGCACGATCTCTAGGGCGTTGTTACTGTTCGTAGCCTGTGCCATTCATGAGTGACCTTTAAAACTCATTGTGTACGGAGAACATTTCAGAAAAAAAATTGAGAATTGCCGGGTCTGTTAGAGCATTGTACAGTACTCTGACTCGTTTAAATACAAGCCTTCCAGAGTTGACTCTATCTTTGTAATTTCCCCATATATTCTTGGTTAGGTTATTTCTCAGGTTATCCGTGTTCTTCTTTCTGTTTTGTCGCGGTAGTTTTAGTCCTCTCTTGGTAACGAATATGCAGTCTAAATGACTTTTTTTGGACGTGAGGAGGATGTGAATGGAAGTTGTTGGTACTTTTGGCTCCTAAACATTCTTGCCTTTTGAATTAGGAAGAAAAGTTTTCGGTGAATGGTTGCATTAGCCGTCATACATAGATGCACAAGCACACACACACACACACACATATATATATATATATATATATATATATATATATATATATATATATATATATATATATATACTGTATATATATATATATATATATATATATATATATATATATATATATATATATATATATATATATATATATATATATGTGTGTGTGTGTGTGTGTGTGTGTGTAATGTATATATTTATTGAATACAGGGTAATAAAATATTAATTACTTATTGTGATATTTGTATGTTAGTGTTACTGGAAAATGCGTGTTTTATTGAAAAGGGGTTTAGATTTCAGCTGCGTGAACAATTTTTGTTTGTTTAGTTTTTCAGTGTGTTCAATTGTTACCTGTTTTCAAAGATTAGTCACTCTAGCTTTCCTTGAATATTTTGCTACTATTTCTTTTACCTAAGTAATCCTTTTAGGTATAATTCATTGCTTTCCCTTTCATGTTGGATGTGGAAATGGACAACGACATGAAAGAAAGTCTTTATACGACTAATTTCCGCGAATCTTTTGCACATAGAGAATCCAACAACATAATTCGGACGTTGCTTAGATACCAACCACATTCTCTGCGGCATCTGCTGGCCGGCGTTTGTGACCTTGAGGGATAACCGGCAAGGTCACGAATATGTCAGGTCAAGGACTCTGTCTCGGATATTGGGTCGAGGTGTCGGGGATCATATCAGTCTCTTGGGTCGATGCTGCGAAAGCCTCTCTCATCCACAGGATTTACTTAGCAGCGGATTTATTTTGAGGAGAATTTAGTTTAGGTTCCATGGTTAATAATGAGATTCTTTCTTTTTCGATTACTTTTGGGTTTTTATTTAGAAAAGAAGAGTATACTTTTAGTGTTGTATTTAGACAGGGAGAGTATAACTTTTAGGGTTTTTTTTAGACAAAGAGAATAACTATTAGGTTTCTATTTAGAGAGGAAGAAAAGTCTTTTAGGGTTTTATCTAGACAAAAAGAGAATATTTTTGTCTTCTTGACTAAAGGAGAATTTTTTTTTTTTTTTTTTTTTTTTTTTTTTGACAGGATGAGAATAACATTTAAGTTTAGACAGAAAGATAGAACTAATAAAGACGTAGAAGGCAAGGAGTCAAGTTTTTTACGTAGAAATGGCAGGATAAGAAAAAGAGGAGAACTGACCTGGTGATGTTGTTGGGATAGGGAAGACGGACAAAAGAAATACTGCCATGTCTTGGAACTTCTAGAAATAAGTAGGATAAGGGCTGAGTATAAAGCTGTAGTTACCAATTAGTATTTGAAAGGGGGGGGGGGGGTTTGCGCGTCCGTTCTACGGTTTTCGAGGTGTCTTGCGTCATCATGTCACCTGTTCAGATTAGCACACCGTTCATTCTATGAAAATGCTGTATTGATCAGTTGAGCAAATGATAACCTGATTTGAAGTGTACTTGGTGAACTTTCTGTTATTATGATTTTATGACAATGACGTTTCAGACGTGTAGCCAAGTAGGCAAATGTGAAATGAATGTGCCCAAATCACAATATATTAGAACGAGATGCCCAACAGCATAAAATCAATCATGGAAGAGGATCATATTTTTTTTTTTTTTTCTGTATCTTGTACAGTATTGAAATCTTTAGCTCTGAAGCTCATTCAGTATTACTAGAGTATACACGGATATGTACTGTCAATTTGCAGGTTATGATTGAAGTGTAGGGCAACATGTACAGTATATTATTATTATTATTATTATTATTATTATTATTATTATTATTATTATTATTATTACTAGCAAAGCTACAACCCTTGTAGGAAAAGGAGGATGCTATAATCCTAAGTACTCCAACAGGGGAAACATACCTGTGAGGAAAGGAAATAAGGAAATAAATAAACTATACGGGAAGTAACGAATACTTAAAATGATTTATACTAAAATCAATAACAATGTTAATATAGATAAATAAAATAATACTCGAATGCTTCTTCATAGAAAATATTCGTTATTTAGCTGTATAAGTTTCATGATTTATATTTCCTTAAGTTGTCATTATTTTGCTTTATTTGTAGAAGGTAACAATCGAGTTACTGAATAACTATAAAAAGCGTTTTTCATTAACGTTATATTCCATTTTCGTGTTGAGATTTGCAAGTTAATATGTATCAAAATTCTCGAATTCCCAAAATATTTGTTTGAAGAATGGTTTATTCAAAGTACCATATTCTTAAATACTTGATAAGGAAGGGTCTAGTCAAAATTACTTTCGGACATTTTTCAAGTTAGATATGTTACGGTTATTTCCTTATATGTTAGCAGGATTACGGCATCTAAACTGAAAACACGTAATTAGTTTTTGAAGACGTATGCATATATCCTTTGAGGAGGAACGACTTCTGAGATTAGATGTTCTTGCTCATATATTTGTCGTGTCATGACGGGAACCATTGCCTTTGATTCTTGCTAGAGATAGGAATGTCACTTTTGGAGAGACTGGTCCTTTTATTATTATTATTATTATTATTATTATTATTATTATTATTATTATTATTGTTGTTGTTATTACAATTATTATTATTATTATTATCATTATTATTATTATTATTATTATTATTATTATTATTATTATTATTGTTGTTATTACAATTATTATTATTATTATTATTATTATTATTATTAGTATTATTATTATTATTATTATTATTATTAATAATATTACTTGCAAATCTACAACCTGAGTTAGAGAAGCAGGATGCTATAAGCCTAAGGTCTCTAACAAAGAAAAATAGTCGATATTTGCCATATGCGAAAGTTCATTGTATTCGAGTTATGTTATCAAGAGCTGCCTCCTTTCCTCTTCCCTTTCTTTCTTAAAATCTTTGGGAAAGGATTTATTATCATTTTCCTCTCAGTATCAATAAATAACTTAATCTGCTCTTGTTAAGTTCTTTTCCTGTTCTCCATTATGATAATGGTCATTGAGGAACTGTTTTATCTCCCTCTCTCTCTCTCTCTCTCTCTCTCTCTCTCTCTCTCTCTCTCTCTCTCTCTCTCTCTCTCTCTCTCTCTCTCTGTTATTATTCATATATTTAGTAACGTAATTTGCCCACCCTTAACTGTAGAGACTGTCATACTGCATATTACTTGATCCCAACTAAATCAAGGAGAAAATGAAGAACAGAAGGTTGAGGGATAGTTTAGAATTGGGGAGTGTTGGATGTACAAAATTGCCAATGACCTTTTTTTTTATCTTTACAATGAAAAATATATATTTTTATTTTTGTCTATCTATCTACGTGGGCTCTTTTAGTGTATGAAAGGTGACATGAACAACGATGCATAGTCATAAACTTTGATGATAGAAAAGTACTATTTATAATGGGAATTTTGTAGAATACAAAAAATAACTCCTTTTACGTATATTTAAATATAGCTTCCGTAGAAGTAACTTCTCTCGCTGCTGAAAAAAATGGGATTCAATAAACATTCCTTCATCTCTGGCCTTGAGGGAGCAAGAGTCTTTGTAGTCCAACAAATCTCTGTTTCCTTTGTCATGGTTTTGGCAGTAATGCATAATGTTTCAGAAGAGGGGCTTTCTTAAGATCTCGGGAAATCATTTGCGCTGCTGAAGGAAAGAGGCATTCTGTTTCTTCACAAAAATTCCCATTTGTATTCCTTAATCTCTGACATTTGTTTTCCTAATGAGTAGGGTGAGCCCGGGTTTAGCGTTTTTCTATGTATATAGGATGATTTTTATTGATTTTATTAATTTATTAATTTTACGTAATGGTAATTGCGGATAGGCTGAGGATAACATAAGTTATGTCGAAAGCTACCAAATAAAGAAGATGATAGCAGCATTAACCATTTTATTTCTATGTGTGTATATATATATATATATATATATATATATATATATATATATATATATATATATATATATATATATATATATATATATACACGCACACATACTATTGTACACAACCCTTCTAAATATTCAAATAGATATGCACACGGCCACACATATTCAACCCTCCCCACCCCTCCCTTTTCCTAACTACAACACGATATTTTGGGTAATTTGTAGGAGATTGTTCTTGTCCAAGTGGAATTTTTCTTGAACCTTTGAGGAGAGATCATGATCCATTGCTCATTAGGTTTGCTGACTTGTGTCAAGTTTCGAGATATCTCACAGGCAGGAGTTCACGTCTCGCTGTGATTCGAATAGTCATCTTTCTTGTTCCAGGATATGAATAACCAAATTTTAATGTGTCTCGTGTGAAGGTAGCTGTAATTGGAGTTCTATTTTATTTATAGGTAATATTTCGATTTTCTCTGGAAATATACGTCAACAGTATTTTATTATTATTATTATTATTATTATTATTATTATTTGCTAAAATAAAATCCTAGTAGCAAAAGCAGGATGCTATAAACCCAAGGACCCTTACAGCGAAAATAGCTCAGTGAGGAAAGGAAATAAGGAAGCATATAGAATAATGTGCCAGAGTGTACCCTCAACCAAGAGAGCTTTAACCCAAGAAAATGATCGACCATGGTACAGAGGCTATGGCACTAACCAAGACTAGAGAATAATGGTTTGATTTTGAAGTGTTTCATTTCTAGAAGAGGTGCATACCGTAACTAAAGAGAGACTTCTAACCTTACTAAGTGTAAAGTAACTCCTGAACAATTACGGTGCAGCCGATAACCCTTCGAGCAAAGAAGAAATGTATGGTAATCTCAGTGTTGTTGGTGTCAGACAGATGCTTATTTTTGAGTAAGTTTCATATGCAGAAGGTTTATGTATGTTATTGATGTCTTTATTTGTGGGTTTTGTTAATTAATAAGAAATGGGGAGAC
>NC_090727.1:110212912-110218190 GCF_036898095.1 Palaemon carinicauda | reverse complement strand
TTTAGAACGACTAAGACTGGCAGGATTAAAGATAAAGGTTAAGAAATGTCAATTCTTGAGGAAATCATTAGAATATTTAGGACATGTGATCAGTGCTGATGGATTACGCATGCAAGAAGGAAAAATAAAGGCGATTGTGGAATATCCTGCTCCACAAAATTTGAAAGGTGTAAGAAGATTTTTAGGGATGATAGGATACTATAGACCATTTGTCAAAAATTTTGCTACTATAGCTAAACCATTGACAGAATTAACTAAGAAGGATGTAGAGTTTGAATGGAAAGCAGAGCAAGAGGAGGCTTTTCAAAAGTTGAAGGAGAAATTAATCCAAGATCCTATCTTAGTGTATCCAGACTTTAGCAAGCAATTTTACTTAGCATGTGATGCTTCGAATACAGGAATAGGAGCGGTTTTGTTACAGAAGGCAAAAACCCGAATGAGGGTAGTATATTATGCAAGTAGAGTCCTGAATGCGGCCGAACGAAACTACAATACCACAGAAAAGGAATGTTTAGCCATTTATTGGGCACTGAGAAAGTTTCGGCACATTTTGTTAGGACACAAAGTAAATGTACTTACTGACCATAAACCCATCTGTGACCTATTTAAGAAAAGAGCTTTCACTAATAACTTAAAGTTTAATCGATGGTTTATTAGTGTGCTAGAGTTTGCTCCAGAATTTAGATACATTCCAGGTAAGTTTAATACTTTAGCAGATGGATTATCTAGAGCACAAGAGGATACTGAAAGAATTATCACAACTAACACTTTTTGTTTCAGCTGTCAGGTCGTAGACTTAGATTTGGAGAGAGTTAAAATAGAACAAGAGAAACAAGAAAGTATCAGGAAAATAATAGGAGATTTGCTACAAGATGAAACCTCTAGGTCAGATTTTGAATTAATAAATGGGATATTATATAAGAAGGCTAAGGATAGGAGTGCTTGCTCTAGACTATATGTGCCTGACACCCTGACTAAAGAAGTATTAACTCTAACACATACCCACAAGTTGGCAGGACATCCAGGAATCAAAAAGACTCTGAGAACAATAAATAGAAATTATTTTTGGCCTAAGTGCAGCGAAGAAGCAAAGCAATTTGTAAATGAATGTCAAACTTGTAATAGGCATAAAGGTCATGTAAATGTCAGAGCTCCTTTAGAAAAATATCCTAGTAATTTAAACCCTTTTGAGGTAGTTCAGATGGATCATATAGGACCCTTTCCAAAAACTTTGAGAGGAAATAAATATATACTGGTATTCATTGATTATTTGACTCGGTATTTAGAAATTGTCCCAGTCAGAGATAGAACTGCAGTTTCTGTTGCAGAAGCTTTAAAGACCAGAATACTCACAAGACATTCGTGTCCGGAGGTACTTTTGTCGGACAATGCACCCGAATTCACCAGTGAGGTAATGAAAAAGCTTTGTGAATTTTTTGAGATAAAGAAATGCGAGATAACCCCTTATAAGCCGAGTTCAAATGGGACAGTGGAAAGGGCCAATAAGAAGATACTGGATGTACTGCGAACTATCATTAGTCCAACTACAGAAGATTGGGACCTAGCGTTAGAGGACGTTCAGTTTACTTTGAATAACACAGTAAATGAGACAGTAGGAGAAACCCCACACTTTTTGCTTTATGGTTATCAGAAAAGACTGCCAAACTCATTGTTAGATGACGCAAAACCTCCTAGGCACACATATGATTACCAGGACTATATAGCTTGGAAACTGCAAAGAACCTTTCAAATAATAAGACAAACCAGACAATCTTTAGAAAAGGGCCAACAGGTAAATAAGAAATACTATGACACAACTAGTTCCATGACTGACCTGAAGATAGGCTCACAAGTATATATAAAGGTACATGTAAAGGAAGGACCAAATGAAAAGGTATCTCCCAAATTTGAAGGTCCTTATAGAGTGTTAGAAAGGGAAAGGAATAATAAATTTAAGCTGATACATGAACAGAATTTAGATGTAAGGTATGCCCATTGGAATCATATGAAGGTTGTAAAAACTAATCCATGGTCCTCTCAACTTCTACAGGAAGTGGTGGAAAAACTTCCTTCTGATCCTACCCCTGGTGGTCGGTATCACTTGCGAAATAGACATTAAAAGTGGGGCCTTGATACAAAATCATGGAAAAGGTGAACTGTTAACAGATTTTGCTGTAGTAAAAATTAATGTCAATTCAATATTAGAAAGGGAAGAACATTTGAACCAGTTAGATAAAGAACTACGGAAGTGCATACTAACCCATAGTGATTCTGCCTTTGTAGAAGTATTAAGAAATTTACAGGGTAAAATTGAAGACATTGTCAGGCCTCAAAGAAACAAGAGATCTTTGTTACCTTTTGTAGGAAGTGCCTTTAGTGCTTTGTTTGGAGTGGCTACAGAAAACGATGTAAAAGGTTTGACTGATCGTGTAGAACTAATCGAGAAATGGGCTAATCAGAAGGGTAATCTTATAAGTACTCTAATAGAAAATAATAATAAGAATGTAGAGAACATAAAAAAGATGGTGGAATTTATTAATCAAGTTAACGTGAATGTTTCTGATAAAATAGGTGACATAGAACAAGTGTTTAAGTTGGTTCATGAAGTAGAAATCGAGATTGGTGATCACAAGGAATCTGTGAACGGACTAATAAATGCACAAAAGGGAATACTCAGCCCTGCTATCATTTCTCCAAAAACTTTGAAAGAAATTATCGATTGGTGTATGGTAAATAGCCATTCCAAGCCTTTGCTAGAAGATATATTTTGGTATTACACAATGTCAACTGTGAAAGTAACAAAAGGGTATTTGTTGGTATTGATCCCCTTCAAGGGTATGAATTTGTTTGACCTATATACAATACATCCTTTCCCAGTTAAGATAGGAAATGCAACAATAATTTGGAACCATCCGAAGGTTCGTCTAGCATTGGATAAGAACAAGTTGTTGATGATTATTTTAGAAGAAGGTGATTTAGAACAGTGTGTGTTGATAAGTGAAAGTCAATCCATGTGCAATTTTGTGCAAAGTAAACAACCTATGAGCAATTTTCCGTGTATCCAAGGTATTTTCTTTGAGAATTATGAGTTGATGAGAGAGTGTAAATTTGAAACTTTTGCTTTGCCATACAGGGCATTACATTTAGGTAATGTGTTTTTGATTGTACTTATTACTGTGGTAACATATAATGTGGTGAAGTATTTGGTTTTCAGAAAATTGGAAAGGATTAATGAGTTGCTACTAGTTATTACTGGGAAACCTAAAGAATAGGTTTGTTGTTTTGTTGTATGTGAGGATTCTATAAGAATCCTAGTAGCTGGCCGAGTGGTGTCAGACATATGCTTATTTTTGAGTAAGTTTCATATGCAGAAGGTTTGTGTATATTATTGATGTCTTTATTTGTGGGTTTTGTTAATTAATAAGAAGTGGGGAGACAAATGCAGTTAGTAGTAATTGTAAAGATATAGAAAGAGTTGTGGAGAGACAGGAGAGTGAACGGGAGTTAGGTAGGATGTTTTCAACTAATTTCGCTGACTCCAGGGTTCTTTTCCGTAAACAACCCCCCAAACGACAGGATCCGTTCTTGAATGTCGAACGGAACATAGACGAATGAGACGTGGAAGCCGGGAAAAAGTCACGTGATTAAGGATAGCTTGACACGCCCAGGACGACCATATATAAGCAACGAGAAGACGGCATCTCGCTCTCTTCCTAGTAGTCACTCTGTATAATAGGTCTAACGACCTACTTAACCTGCCGGGTCTCCTTGACGACAACACATGGCGGCTGCCTATACCAAATTGAGGGACGGCGATTACGTAGAATACTAAAGCAGCCGCGAAATTACAGGGGAACAATTACCCCTGAGAACGAAGGACGACGAACAAAGTTACTACGCCCGCACCTGAGTGTCTGTGAGTGCGTTTGGCGAGACGTCCCAGAGCGACCGAGAGGCGTGACGTCCCCGAGTGACCAAGGCGTGTCTAGAACTTCGCGCCAGCCTTCCCAACACCTGACGAAGGCTTATACTTCAGCGACGACAGTAGGCCTATAGATGACGTTTAGGCCTAACTAAACCAGGATTCACCAAATTCTCCAGCCAGTGTCAAGACGTCTGAGTTCATCACTAAGTGTTAATGTAGAAACCACGCTTTTGTTTTTGACTGCTTGTAAGTGCCTGTTCGAACCCCTTTTTATGTCTAGTAAAGAAAGAAACCAGCATTCGTATCCCTCACCCACGAAACTTTGCTTATGTAAACTCCTGAGAGAAATTCAATTAATATTAAACTAAAGGAAGAGGTAAGATACTAGACTAATTAAGAAGTTATTGCTAACTAAATCAAAGACATCTTCACAAATGGTGTATGAGGACACAGGAGAAGGAAGAGAGAATAAATCAGATTATTCCGTGTCTGTGACGGCAAAGGAAAAATGAGCCGTAACCAGAGTGGGGGATCCAATATAGTGTGTCTAGCTAGATAAAAGACCTAATGACTCTATACCGTCAGTGTCTCAATGAATGGATGATTTTAAACCAAAACGCTCCACATAGCAAACGAACCTTGCATTGTCTCTGTACATATTTATAGCTGTAGTAACTAGCAAAGTCGGGGTGGCCTCTGCACTCCTGCAGGAGCGGGGTAGTGAATCCCAGCACCAGCTGGAGATGGAGCCCCTCCACGCGCCAACGAAAGCGGGGGAGCCACTCTCAGCGAGAGCGGGGAAGCCCCTCCCCGCGCCAGCGAGAGGGGGGAGCCCCTCCCCGCGCCAGCGAAAGCGGGGAAGCCCCTCCCCGCGCCAGCGAGAGCGGGGGAGCCCCTCCCCGCGCCAGCGAGAGGTGGGGAGCCCCTCCCCGCGCCAGCGAGAGCGGGGGAGCCCTTCCCCGCGCCAGCGAGAGGTGGGGAGCCCCTCCCCGCGCCAGCGAGAGGTGGGGAGCCCCTCCCCGCGCCAGCGAGAGCGGGGGAGCCCCTCCCCGCGCCAGCGAGAGGTGGGGAGCCCCTCCCCGCGCCAGCGAGAGCGGGGGAGCCCTTCCCCGCGCCAGCGAGAGCGGTGAGAGCCCCCTCCCCCTTCAGTGGGAAGGGGGGGAGCTCCGCTGGCCCAACACTAAAGAGTTCCTGTATCAGGCTTAGTTTTAATTAAATGCTCATGAAGCCTTTTCGAAATCAAAAAGTCTTCAGGATATGAAATAGTTCATGGCAGAGCCATGTCGGCTTCAAATTTTTCTTTGTCTCCGAGCAGAAATGCTAGAAAAGGAAAAATACATCGTGAAGAAGTGA
>NC_090727.1:110202912-110207912 GCF_036898095.1 Palaemon carinicauda | reverse complement strand
AAAACAAAGAAAGGTAGCCAGAGTAGGTCACCCAAAATCCATATATCATCTCGGAATCCAAAAGGGATTGATATTCAATATAAGCAATTGAAAGGATTACTCAACCTGGAAGCCCCCCCCCCCTCTCTCTCTCTCTCTCTCTCTCTCTCTCTCTCTCTCTCTCTCTCTCTCTCTCTCTCTCTCTCTATCATCTTCGTGGTTAGGACATTTCTTTTTGTTTGGTGAGGACCTGAGAATAATTTTCATTCTGGCCTTTGCTTAACTCATTATTTAGAATATTAAAAGTGACCTCTGCCTTATCAAATATATGAATCCTTCATTTTTTTTTTCTTTAAATAACTCGGCTTCAACTACTACAAAAGATATTTGAGCACCGAAAATAGTTTCAGCATAAACTCACAATAGATTTGCTTTTATTTAATCTTTTAGAAATCAATAATGGTCTTAAGTAAAGAAAGTAAAGGAAGTGCAGTAGAAAGATTGGCAGAGGACATAAGTTATCATCATCATCTTCATTATTATTATTATTATTATTATTATTATTATTATTATTATTACCTTTCTTGCTATTGTTATTGTTATTATGTTGTATATAGAATTAATTTTACGTGATTTATAAGGCATACGTGACGCTCCATTGTAGATTAAGGCCTTATTTTAACTATACATGCTTAGGTTCGAATCTTGCCTGGAAAGATAATGTTTAATCTTATAATTCCTGTTCGATTTCAATGCTTAATAGTAAGCACATCATAAAACTTCATTATATTACGCAATAGAGATGTTTCCTGACTTGAAATTTTAAAGGAAATTGTAATAGGGATTAAGCCAAAATGAAATACACTTGGTCCATAATAGTCATCCGGTTCGCATAGTACGAAACATAGCCGGTTCATATTACTTTACTTACTTTACTTTACTTACTTTGATGGCAGCTTTTCCGGTCCCATACAGCAGGGGAACCCCACTCTCTACAGGACCTCCACTGTCGTTTTACCTTGTTCGTTCAGAGTATTTAACGTTTCATATCGCGTATTGTTCATTTACTGTTAAATCGTCAGTGACAAAAAACTCATGAAATAAGAAAGTCTTCAGTTTCCTCTTGAAAGCCTTAATGTTTTCAATCATTCGAATGTTTCGTGGGAGCTTATTATATAGTCTCGGGGCCGCATATTTAAAGGATCTGGAGCCTAAAGTAAGTATTTCGGTACGTGGACATTTTATATATATATATATATATATATATATATATATATATATATATATATATATATATATATATGTGTGTGTGTGTGTGTGTGTGTGTGAAAATGAATGTCATATGTAAACAAATATTTCCGGCTTACATAAAACAACGTTTCTCATGAATAAGCAATTTCGTCAAACGATATGGGCTGAAATGTAAGGGAGTAATGAAAGTGCCTGACAAATGCTCGGTAATTTGTTTGTTTGAGAATCGGAATAATATATCCCGTCATTTGAGTCGATTTACTAATGTCTTGAATTTTTTTTTCTGTCCAGGTTGCCCTCGGTTCATACTATTTTCATTTCTAGTCGTGCAATATACAGTACTGATAAATATCAAAATAATCTATAGAATGATCTACTTGGTAGTTATATCGTGATATATATATATATATATATATATATATATATATATATATATATATATATATATATATATATATATATATATATCATCAGGCGTTGCGAGGCCACTGCAAGAAAAAGGCCTCAGACATGTCCTTCCATACTCGTTTCTTTATGGTTTTTGTATGCCAGTTTATGTCTGCAAATTTTCTTAGCTCGTCACTCCATCGTCTTCTCTTCTAGTCCATCAATTATCTGTCATTTTCATTATATGTCCTTCCCATGTCCATTTCTTTTTCTTATAACATATAGAATATCCTCTACTTTGTATCCTGTCAATCCTCCATAACTTATTTTGTTTCCTACCATGTTGTCATTACACATTTCGTTACTTATCAGGCCTTTAAAAAGTATTTCCTTACCTATCATTCCTTCAAAATATATTTGTTTTCTTATCAGTCCTTCATAAGTTATTTCGTTACCTATCAGTCCTCCCCTAGGTATTTTGTTGCCTATTAGTCCTTCATAATGTATTTCGTTACCTATCAAGCTTTCGTAACATATTTTGTTACCTATCTGTCCTTCATAACGTATTTCGTAAAATATCAGTCCTTCATAACGTGTTTTGATACCTATTAGGTCTTCATCACATGTTTTGTTACCTATCAGTCCTTCATACATGTTTTGTTACCTATCAGTCCTTCATGACGTGTTTTGATAACTATCAGTCCTTCATACATGTTTTGTTACCTATCAGTCCTTCGTAACGTGTTTTGTTGCCCATCATTCCTTCATAATGTGTTTTGTTACCTATCAGTCCTTCGTAACGTGTTTTGTTGCCTATCATTCCTTCATAATGTGTTTTGTTACCTATCAGTCCTTCATGATGTGTTTTGATAACTATCAGTCCTTCATGACGTGTTTTGTTACCTATCAGTCCTTCATAATGTGTTTTGTTACCTATCAATCCTTCATGACGTGTTTTGTTACCTATCAGTCCTTCATGACGTGTTTTATTACCTATCAGTCCTTCATAATGTGTTTTGTTACCTATCAGTCCTTTATGACGTGTTTTGATAACTATCAGCCCTTCATACATGTTTTGTTACCTATCAGTCCTTCGTAACGTGTTTTGTTGCCTATCATTCCTTCATAATGTGTTTTGTTACCTATCAGTCCTTCGTAACGTGTTTTGTTGCCTATCATTCCTTCATAATGTGTTTTGTTACCTATCAGTCCTTCGTAACGTGTTTTGTTGCCTATCATTCCTTCATAATGTGTTTTGTTACCTATCAGTCCTTCGTAACGTGTTTTGTTGCCTATCATTCCTTCATAATGTGTTTTGTTACCTATCAGTCCTTCGTAACGTGTTTTGTTGCCTATCATTCCTTCATAATGTGTTTTGTTACCTATCAGTCCTTCGTAACGTGTTTTGTTGCCTATCATTCCTTCATAATGTGTTTTGTTACCTATCAGTCCTTCATGACGTATTTTGTTACCTATCAGTCCTTCATAATGTGTTTTGTTACTTATCAGTCCTTCATGACGTGTTTTGATAACTATCAGTCCTTCATGACGGGTTTTGTTACCTATCAGTCCTTCATAATGTGTTTTGTTACCTATCAGTCCTTCATGACGTGTTTTGATAACTATCAGTCCTTCATGACGGGTTTTGTTACCTATCAGTCCTTCATAATGTGTTTTGTTACCTATCAGTCCTTCATGACGTGTTTTGTTGCCTATCATTCCTTCATGACGTGTTTTGTTGCCTATCATTCCTTCATAATGTGTTTTGTTACCTATCAGTCCTTCGTAACGTGTTTTGTTGCCTATCAGTCCTTCATAATGTGTTTTGTTACCTATCAGTCCTTCATGACGTGTTTTGATAACTATCAGTCATTCATACATGTTTTGTTACCTATCAGTCCTTCATAATGTGTTTTGTTACCTATCAGTCCTTCATGACGTGTTTTGATAACTATCAGTCCTCCATACATGTTTTGTTACCTATTAGTCCTTCGTAACGTGTTTTGTTACCTATCAGTCTTTCATAATGTTCATAACCCAAATGCATAAATTGTTATTATTATTAGACAACAGGACTAAGCTTGAATTATTTTCCCTCTTGACGCCCTCTTTCCCACTCAGTTCCAGGAATCGCCGTATTTAGAGGGATTTGGGCTACATTACCGTATTTATTTTTTGTTCTGAAATATTCTAGCACGATTTTTTTAACGATCCAATATTTTTCAATGCTTGAATTTTTCATAGCAGTTGACCACCGTTGTTTCATACATACACATATCTCCTAAGTGAAATATAAGGTTTATTACTAAGTGGCAACTTACGAACAACGCCTGCCCAATGCAAAATAAATAATTATAGAGAGAGAGAGAGAGAGAGAGAGAGAGAGAGAGAGAGAGAGAGAGAGAGAGAGAGAGAGAGAGAGAGAGAGAAGAGAATTCAACTCCAGACCAAAGAAAGCCTGTTGCTGTTTTGCTGGATAACCGGGGGACGTCATTGACAGGATACTCTCTTTCTATCCTGCCTGTCTCGGAACCCCAAACCGAGAGGTAGTCCTGAATCGGAAGACACCCAAGAGGAAGGATCCTCAACGGAGTCGATTTCTTAGGGCTTGACCCGGCCCAGGACTCTCGGAAAACCCGAGTCTCTTTACTTCAGGTTATCCAGGACGATACAGATATGCCTGCCATTACTTGCCGGAAAATATTCTCCAATCAAGAAGACTCGAACGTTTTATGCAAAGTTTATAGATTTGTTGATAAATTCATAATTTTTTTATAAAGTTTGATAATTAAGAATTTAGTTGCCTTTCATAATAATCATTATAGCTATCTATGAATTTTGAATATTCTTTTAGCAAATAGATCAGTATTTTGATGGCCAATGGTAGGCACCCATTGATACTATTGCGAAAGTTATTGGGTACCGTCAGATCCCTCGCTGGATAAAGCACATTTTCCCTTTACTTAATTTTCGAGTCAACACAATATGAATCTCTTTATTAACTTTTAAAGGACAAAACTGGATAACGCTATTCCTATTTAAATATGATTTAAAAAAAAAATAGTTTACTTTTAAAATCATTGATTAAAATTTTGTTTCAATGTACTGTTCAAAAGAGGAAAATCAAATAAATAGATTCGAAGAGTAGACTCGAGAGGCCGACCCTGTTATACAATGGGGATAATGAGGTCGAAAGAAGCAGACAGTTACTTGAATTGCTAAACTCTTCTAGAGTTGATCCTTTGTAATGAGAGTATAGCTGTTAGGAACCTTGTTTTCAATTATGGCTCAGCGATAGCTTATTAGGAAGCAGCGGGTTCTCTGGTGTGTTGCAATAAGTATAAAACGATCAAAACATATTATATACAAGAACAATATCAAGT
>NC_090727.1:110188888-110202412 GCF_036898095.1 Palaemon carinicauda | reverse complement strand
AGTTCATTATTAATTAGATATATCAACATCATTTCCTACGCTTATTGACGTAAAGGGCCTCAGTTAGATTTCGACAGTCGTCTCTATCTTGAGCTATCAATTCAGTACTTCTCCATTCATCAGCACTTACTTCGTGCTTCATAGTCCTCATAGTGCCTCGTCGAGCCCAGTTGAAAATTTAGTGAACTAATCTTTTTTAGGGAGTGCGAAGAGCATGCCCAAACCATCTCCACCTACCCCTCATTATGATCTCATCTACATATGCTACTAGATCAATCTCTTATAGTATCATTTCTAATCATGTCCTGTCAATTAACTCCCAATATTCTTCTTAGGGCTTTGTTCTCAAATCTACTAAATTGTAGAAAATGGTTTCATTGTCTATATATATATATATATATATATATATATATATATATATATATATATATATATATATATATATATATATATATATATATGTATGTAAAAATATATGTATATATATATATATATATATATATATATATATATATATATATAAATATATCTATACATATATATGCATATATAAATTATATATATGTACACATGTATCTATATATACATATATATATATGCAATATATATATATATATATATATATATATATATATATATATATATATATGTATGTATATGTATATATAAATATTTCTATACATATATATGTACATATAAATATGTGTATATATAAAATATATCTATACATATATATGCATATATAAATTATATATATATATATATATATATATATATATATATATATATATATATATATATATATATATATATATATTCGGAGGATTTTATTATATGGCATATATGAATTATGTATATATATATATATATATATATATATATATATATATATATATATATATATATATATATATATATCCCTTTCTAAGTGGCGATACCTTTACGCGGTGAAAGAGTTTGCGTATTGCCATGACCAGCAAAACTATAGCCCTCAGGACCACCCATACTAGGTCGGTTTGCTGTGAGCTATCAGACAAAAATCTTTAAACATCACCAATCAATGTGGTGATTAAAAGTGGCCAAACCTTAGATATGAATAAGGACATGTCTGAGGCCTTTGTCTTCTAGTGGGTGCTTTTGTTGTTGTTGTTGTTGTTGTTGTGTATAGGCTATATAAATCTATTTGTATTTGTGTGTTTGTGTATTTTCTCTTCTCATTGAGCTATTTTTCCCTGTTGCGTCCTTTTGGGCTTATAAGCATCCTGATTTTCCAGATGGTGTTGTAGCTCAGCTAATAATAATAATAGTAATAATAATAATAATAATAATAATAATAATAATAACTTACAAGTCGAGTCTGTGGCCATTTCATAACAAGTTTGTTGAATTCATTATTATAATTATGATAATTATAATTAATCTAATTAAGACCAAAAAACATTTATTCTTACCAAGAATAATAACGACTTGTAAATATTTCAAGTATCTTATATTGCTAAAATATATTAAGAAATTATTTTCTTAAATTTTTTGGGTTATAATTGCTTAAGTTATCACAGAGATTGATTACAGTCAATAACCTACTGTATGCAAAATACAGCAGCTGACTTTGGAAGAACCAAACCACCTCGTTTGCTTGTTTGCTAAGGTCTTTCAGTTCTTCCATTTTGTTATTATAAATCTAAATTTTGGTTTTATTCAATTTCCAATTTGGCATATTAATTTACATAAATTTAGTGTTAGTTTATGTCAAATATGTTACTGGCCATGATATGATTTTCCTTTGAAAATACACTGAATAAGAATTGACTGAAAGACTCCAGCCAATTGGACTGGAAGACTCCAGCCAATAGGAAGACAGCTTCTAACTATCTTAGCCAAAGAATGAATGTTTAAGCCAATGAGAAACTGGCTTACAAAGGGGTCTTGTTGGAGGCCTCTAATTGGCTAAGGGAAAATACTATGGTTTTCAGAGCATTTCCCTACGATCCCTGAAGGAGTGGAGATCAAAGGTCAGTTAGGTGGTAGATTTAGAAATTGATTTTGAATTTATATATATATATCAATTGGTAGGATTTTGCAGTTATGAAATCTATAGAAAAATAGACATTTTGTATGTTAATAAGACGTTGGTTTGATTAAAATGTAAGAAATATGATAAAAATTGGCCACACACCAGACTTAATTGAAAACATGTCTGAAGCCTTTGTCCGGTTGTGGACTAGAAATAGCTGTATATATATATATATATATATATATATATATATATATATATATATATATATATATATATATATATATATATATATATAGCATTAATGGTAGGAGATTTTTATCTTCGCTCAGAGCAAACCAACCTAGTACAGGTGCCCCCCTGACTAGTACAGCTTTCGTAACATGGCAATACGCAAACCCTTTCACCACGTTAAGGTATCTACACTTGGAAAGGATTACTTTATTTGTCTGAGGTCATTGAAAAACAGTAAGCCATTTACGAGGTCATAGACACGATATGAAATACGTACATTTAATTGTTTAATATATATTACTGGAAAGATAAGTCACCGGGGGAGGAGGGGGGGGGGAGTGTAGAGTAACTACCTATCATTAAGGTGTGACTGACAGGCGAGAGTTGATGGTTGTGATAAGTGGCCAACGAAATTTAGACTTTTTTTTATCCACGAATAATGTTGGTTAGAGTTGAAGTTATTTATTTTGTTTTGCCTTTTTCAATTGTAAAATCTTTTTATGCTGTGTAGGATTTATACTAATCATGATAATTAATCGAACTTAGTTCATTTATAAATACAGCGAACTGATCTGTCTACTCTTATTACTTGTGTACTTGATTTATGTATTTCTGATGTATTACTGTCACCAACCCGTAACAAATAATGACAAAATAGGTTAAGAATTACACTTGCCTCTATTTTACCGAAATACGGCTGAGAACAGTATATTTCTTACAAAGAATTTCCAATAATTACTTTTTTAAGTATATTGATATAATTAAGTTATTATTAAACAGTTCGCTTTGTTAATGCCATTAAGTAGTTAAGTGTGAATATATCGATTGAATCATAAATGTCTAATTGATTTTTATTAATTTAAGGGTATAATTATTATTAACTAATGATTCATTTAGAGGAAGTTTTGGGCATTTAGGCCTATTTGTGGCTTTAATGTCAATTGTTTGAAAATATCGAAATCTCTATATTGGTATTACCATTTCATAGTCATTTTATATTGTTCGTAAGCACTAATTTTCTTTGGAGAAACAGCTGCTCATTTAATAATATTTTCAGAAGCAATTTATGTTGTTTTACAACAATCTCGATTTGTTCTCCAAAAACATCTTTCCTTCATTGAAAAAAAAAACATTGTTAACCTATTAAATGTCTTGGTGCTAAAGAAGGGTAGTTGCAATATATTTTTTTAACCTGTCAATATTTTTACCCCGGAGTTAGGGGTAAATCCCCCCAGAGTTCTTGATTATATCCCCAAGGATTCGTGGTTAAATCCATAAGAATTCAAATTGAAATCCCCTTAGGATTCATTGTTAAATTTCCCTCAGAATTTGTGGTTAAAACACCCCAGAATTTGTGATCGAGTCCTGAATACGTGGTTAAATCTCCCCCAGGATTTGTGGTTAAATCACCAAGAATTCTTGATTAGGTCTTCCAGAATTAGTGGTTAAATCTCCCCTTAAGGATTTTTTGGTTAAATCCCTCCAGAATGTGATTAAATCCTCCAGGATTCGTGATTAAATCCCCAGAATTCATGGTTAAATCCCCCAGTATTCGTAATTAAATCTCCCCAGATTTTGTGATTGAATTCCCAGGATTCGTAGTTAAATCTCCCCCTGGTTTCATTCTTAAATCTCCCCAAAATCCGTGATTAAATCCCCCCAGAATTCATGGTTAAATCTCACCAGAATTCGTTATGAAATCTCCCCAGAATTCGTAGTTAAATCTCCCCAGAATTTGTAGTTAAATCTCCTCAGAATTCGTAATTAAATCTCCCCAGAATTCGTAGTTGAATCTCCCCAGAATTTGTGATTAAATCGCCAAGGATTCGTGGTTAAATCCCTATATTTTGTGGTTGAATCTGCATATTTCATGGTTAAATCCCCGAGGATTCTGTGTTAAGTACCCAAATGGTGGGGTTATTTCCCCAAGGATTCTTGGTTAAATCTCCAAGGATTCGGGCTTGCAAAGAATAGAATTTCTTGGACACACAACTTAATTGAGATTGTATTATATTAAAGAAATTTTTCTAATACTAATATTGCTGCTGTAAACATCGTTGGTATTTTACCATTCAACAACTTCAACTGAAAACATAGTACGATTATCATGAACCAAAGAAGCTCTTATTTCTTTACTTGCTACGTCAAAGAGAAGAGTTTGGAAAGCAAAATTGAAGAAAGGAAGCCAGAATGGAGAAATAGTGAAAGGCTCAAAAGAATAAAGGAAAATAATATCACAAATAAAATATTTCATTGTGGGATAAAAGGCTTAAAAGGATTGCATCCGACTTGAAATCCCTCTTTGTCTTTCCGGGTATCACAGTTTGTCCAGACTTTCCCTTTTCATTATCTTTATCCTTTTCTTTTTTCTTACTTTTATTGTCTATCGTTATCTCCATCTTTTCCCCTTTCTCCTCTCTTATCTAATGTCCTCTATGAAATGATGGCTAACACTTGTCTATCGGTTGAAGCTTCGTAGAGGGTTTGTTACAGCCGGTGACAATATGTAGGCCTACATATGAAAAGTGCTCTTGTATATACAGAGAGAATAAGGTATTGGCATGACTTCAGTTTCATCTGAGTTCTGTTTTTTTTTTTTTTTTTTTTTTTTTTTTATTATTATTAACATAAGTGAAGTCCTAATATCAAAAGGTTAAATTCCAATCAAAATTATCCTTTCCATCTGCACAGTATGGTTTGTACGTTCGTTTGTCTGTATAGGTCCACGGTGTTCTGCTCCCCTGTTTTCAATTCCTTTTGAAAGTATAAGATTGAGCCAACGATTTCTTCCAATGCCTTTGGACTAAGAGTAGCATCAAATATAGATTATGGATACAAGTGATGTTTTGAATTGTGTTTTTGGAAACACAACTCGAGATTATGATTTTTTTAAATGTGAAGGTTTTTAATCCTTATAAATGTTCCTTCTGTAAACTACCGTGATATTTTGAATTGGTTACTATTATTATTATTATTATTATTATTATGATTATTATTGATTTGAATTGGTTGTTATTATTATTATTATTATTATTATTATTATCATCTAAGCTAAAACCCCGCCTTGAAAAGCAGGATGATGTTATTAGCTTAAGGTGTAAAACAAGGAAAAATAGCCCTGTGAGGAAAAGGAAATAAGGAAATAGATAAACTATATAAGAAGTAATGAGTAATTTAAATAAAATATTTTAAGAACAGTTTCTTTTTTGTTCGTGCTGACAGCATTAGGTAAGAAAATAGTTTTTTAATAGAAAGAACTTTTATTTATATCTTGAGCTAATGCGAGAGAGAAACAGATTAGAAAACCACTTTTGAGTATAATCAAAGAAACGTCTCTCTTTCAATTATCAAATTCTGATGGATGTGATCCATTCTTGACCCTATAAATTTGTTAGTACTGAGGTATTATACTTGAAATTTCCAAGTATAATCTTTGATTATGAAGAACAAGACTTGGATACTGAATGGCATTCCCTTCAAAGTGACGATACTGATAGTTTTCTTTCTGGAAATATATAGTTGTTTTAGGCTCGGGTTTATCAGAGAAAGACATTTGCTATTCCTTTTAAGTTCGGTCGATCCTTGGTCACCATCCCCATATCAAACGCAAACGCTGAACGTATTTTCTCTATGGTAAACTAATATACAATTGGTGCTTTTTTAGTTCTTCCACTGCACAGAGATTGGACAAGATTTAATCCTTTCATGGTCATTCTGGGATCTGTAAATAAGGATATATCCAATCATTAATAAGTTTATCAGCAACAAAAGAAGAAGACAAGTTTGAACATTTCAGGTTTTAAAGAAATTGATAGGAATAAAGATGATGATGTTATCTGAGTTATCCAGAGGCAGATCATACAACAGATCATTGGGATTCTTTAGAAGCAGAAGAGAGACGAATTTAGAAAATAATACAAGTTAGTTTAATACTTATCTTGTATATGTTTGTAGTGGTAACTTATGTTTCTAAAGATTTCTTTTCATATGTTCAGTACACGTACGTTCTTTCACAACTTATAACGAATCATGCATGACTGATATGTTAAGTTAATTAAGAACCTTGAATAAAGTTTATACTATGATTGAAAAAGAATATTGATCGGCTATTCGTTCGTTTTAGATTACCCTATCTTATGTAAAACATATGTTCTTGCTTTGGCAGCCCTTAAATGAGAACTAATCTGACAGAAGCAAAGCCAAAGTAAGTGAAATTCGTGTGCAAAACCCATAGATTTGCGCTTAGGCCTATCCATAGAAAGGCACTTCACTATAAAGGCAGGAAATATGCATCAAGAAACAAGCTGAGTGCTGATGAAAATATTTTAATATAACCAAATGTTGCCAAAATCTATGGAAACTAATTTTGGATATAGCTTTAACACGATGAAATTCTTTCCTTCGTAAATAAATTATTTTTATCCTCAAACTTTGTTCATAGAATACTCCAATATTTTTATCATTTGATCAATGCAAACTTCCTCATTTCTCTTCTCCAAGCGAGACCTGAATGTACCAAGACCCAGATGGCATAAGGCAAGCAGTCTCAGTCGGAAAGAAATATCTATCAGTAAACATTAGGATGTTTTCATCATAAACAATTCCGAGTCGAGATTGAATTCAGTTATTTTACTCGGTTTCAATTAAAGGCAAAAATAACGGATATTTGTCTTAATTAACGAGAATAAAAGTGACCATTTGTTACCTTGAATGGAGGAAAACTTTTGGGAAAAAGATAGAACAGAAACAGGCTAAGAAATCATTATAATCATATCGTTTATATCTATGTATTGTTGCATTAGGCTTATGATGATACTGCTTTCTATTCAAAACTGTTTGTTACGCAATATTGTCAGGTGGACTAAAAAGCGACTGTCCTCGACACATTTCAGTTGGAAGCCATTCTTAAAGAGCATTTATGAACATTGTGCATATCATTAGAAGGTCTTTGACTTTTATTTATGAAGTGCCATACTTCTAGTATTAGAGGTTCTTTGACCTTTATTTTAAGGTGCCATATTTGTATTATTAGAGGCTCTTTGACACCTATATTGAGGTATTTTACCTCGAGTATTATACGCTCTTTGACTTCTATATTAAGGTTCCTCACCTATAGTATTAGAGGTTCTTTGACCTCTATTTAGTAGCACTTTATCTCTAGCATTAGATGGCCTTTGACATCCACTTTCAAAGTGCTATACTTCTAGCATTAAAGGTTCTTTATCTTTTATTTTGAGGTGCCATACATCTAATATTAGAGGCTCCTTGATCTCTATATTGAGGTTCTATACCTCTATTATTAGAGGTTCTTTGACTTTTTTTTTTTTTTTTTTTTTTTAGTAGCTCTTTACATCTAGCATTAGAAGGTCTTTGACATCTACTTTTGAAGTGTCATACTTTTAGCATTAGAGTTTTTTTTTTTTTTTTTTTACTTTTATTTTAAGGTGCCATACTTCTGGTATTAGAAGCTCTTTGACCTCTATATTGATGGTCCTTCCGTCTAGTATTAGAGGCTCTTAGACCTCTATATTGAAGTTACTTAGCTCTAGCCTAAGAGATTATTTGGCCTCTATTTATTATCTCTTTACCTATAGCACTAGAGGGTCTTTGACATCTATTTTTGAAGTGCCATACATATGGCATTAGAGGTTCTTTGGCCTCTATTTTGATGTGCCATATTTTCAGTATTAGAGGTTCTATGGCCTCTTTATTTATATTCCTTACCTTTAGTATTAGAGGCATTTTGACCTCTATATTGATGTCCCTCACCTCACCTCTAGTATTACAGGCACTTTGACCTTTATATTGAGGTTTTTCACCTCTAGTATTAGAGGTTGTTCGACCTATATTCAGTAGCTCTTTACCTATCGCAATAGAGGGTCTTTGACATCTATTTCTGAAGTGTCATACATCTGGCATTAGAGGTTCTTTGACCTATATTTTGAGGTGCCATACTTCTAGTATTGAAGGCTCTATGACCTCTATATTGATGTTCCTTACCTCTAGTATTAGAGGCTCTTTGACATCTATATTGAGGTTTTTTACCTCTAGTATTAGAGATTCTCTGACCTTTATTTAGTAGCTCTTTACCCCTAGCATTAGAAGGTCGTCGACATCTATTTTTGAAGTGCCTTATTTCAAGCATTAGAGCCTCTTTGACCTCTGTTTTGAAGTGCCATACCTCTAGCATCAGGTAAACTTTGAACTTCCCTATGAGGTGCCGTACTTCTTGCATTTAAATTATCCTCTTTCGATATATTTGTCAGGGCTATTTTAACTTGGCTACATATGCACAATTAGGGCAAAGACTCTTCAATTCTTCTATAACTATGTCTCTGATTTTACGTCTATAAAGACACACTTCTTCCACAGCATTCCCATCCCATCCAATTCCCCCCCAACACCAAAGACCCACATTAAAGGCATCTATCTGTCACTGTGTAGTTTCATCTTTATCTTTAACTGAAAGAATTTAAGCTAGAATACAGGTCAATATAAATATTGTTATGTATGAGACCTTTGTCCTACACTGCACAATAAACCGACTATTTGTTACTTGTTCTAAATATTTTTTTCCATTACTATTTTCTCGTTCCCCTTTATTACTATTAAGCAATTTTTGTTGTAAATATTCAAGACCAAACTTCCTGCCAAAACAGGACTGGGAACGCCCATTTAAAGTCCAGCTTTGCACCAATTGGTAGATTCAGATGAACGAGAAGACTGTAACGTGGGAATAATATGACTACAAGTAAATTGCAGGGTATCTTTGAATTCTTGTTTTGCAGATAAAAATTAGAAAGTATTATGCAAATTCTATCAAAGTATTACATCAATTTCATTTGTAATGATGATATTTGTAAACAATTATTACTTTACATTTTGATCTACATAAAATTTTTATTATTTACCCATATTAAAGTATTATGGAAGCTTTGAAATGATTTTAAAACAAAAGTCATTTTTGGGAGATGTGTCATATTGAGGCATAGGATGGTCTTCCATCAGTTGCTTTCAAAAGCCGGAGACTCGAAGAATTTGATCTTCTCTCTGGTTGGATCTCTCTTTTGAAACTAAATTTATTTCCTTTAAATGAATATATAAAATAATACCTTATCAATGCTATTCAAAGATATCTATAAAATCTTATGATTAATTTTCTATATTGGGAAAATTTTACATAAAATAATCCTATCTGAAGAACCATAATCAAGATATTGGTCACATCGTTTACTGACGGGGTTGCTGTCAGCATTAGGTGTTCTTTGACCACTTAATATCTTTGAGAGTACTAGTTCTTACCGAGAGCTAGTGCTTAATATGGTTACGGTACAATTAAAAAAAAAAAAAAAACTAATAAGTTAGTGGCAGCAATATTTCAATCAGCATTGCCAAATAAAGGGATTATCCCCACTTGTTCCAAGTCTATACTTAGCCCCATTGTTTCTGCTTGTTTTGTAACCATTCTAAACTATTAATGGTCTGCCCAATACAGAAACCTGTGTTCCTTTATGGTTGTGAGACATGGGTCCTGGCAGAAGAAATAAAGTCTAAAATTCAGACCGCTGAAATGCGTGTCCTACGTCTAATCTTTAGAGCAACGACGAGATATTTGTGAAATACCACCATAAGGGAAGCCTTGGGAGTAGAACAAGTGATTTTACAAATGGAAAGATGCCAGTTGAGATAGTTGGGCCACATATATAGAATGCCTGAATATAATCGGGATGTACACGGAATTGGGGAATGGATTCTTGAAGGTAGAAAACGTCTGGGAAGATTGAGATGGAAGGATGGTACTAATAAGACTTGAAAGATGCCACTTAGAATGCAATGACGCTATGTATGTAATATGTCAGGCCCTTATGGAATGGGGACGTACAATAAGGAATTTCTCAATTGACAGACAGGATTCCGACGGTATTTTGGGTGAACTTATCATTTTAATTTTGGTCTCATGTCCTGGTGAAACACTGGAAGTTTGTTCTAAGTACGTATATTCAATAATAGTATATAAAGGCTCGTCAATATCCCTTTATTTATATCTCTCTCTTCATATTAATTGAACATTATCTTAGTTTAATTATATTCTTTTTTTGTCCTATTAATATCTTCTATCATCTGTAAATCTTGAGTATATATATATATATATATATATATATATATATATATATATATATATATATATATATATATATACACATATATACATATAATACACATATATACATATAAATACATATATACAAATATATACACATATATAGGTATATACACATATTCATGCATACATATATATATATATATATATATATATATATATATATATATATATATATATATATATATATATATATATATACTTGTGTGTGTACATATCAACCATAAAAAGCATTTAATACTAAATTCAACTTTGTGAATATATATTTATTGAAATTCTTTTATGAAAAATGCTTCCGGCTGAGTTTATTTTATCGTATGTGACTTTTAATAGATCTAAATATTAATCAGATTCTACCCAAAATCATACACATATACGTACATGCATACATACATACACACATACATGTATATATATATATATATATATATATATATATATATATATATATATATATATATATATATATATATATATGTATATATATGTGTATATATATATGTATATATATATATATATATATATATATATATATATATATATATATATATATATATACATATATATATATATATATATATATATATATATATATATATATATATATATATATATAATCCACAGGAAACAGGAAAGTAAAAGACCAGGTACAAAGCGCTTTCATGTATTACATACACTTCTTCAGGGTACAAAGTGTGTGTGTGTGTGTATATATATATATATATATATATATATATATATATATATATATATATGCATATTTATAGGCTATATGCTGTATATATGTGTGTATATACTTATATATATATAAATCTTCTATAAGTTCGCCCAGCCAGTAATGGGTAGCATACTGAACCCTAATGACTTGGCGAGAATAGTTTATGTCTGTATTTATACCTATAATATACGTAATGTTTGATTAATATTTGTTGTACTGACAAGGGTCTGTTCTTTGCTCTATAGTTCCTAGTTTAAAGGAAGGTGATATGAAAAGTACTTAGTGCAAATGTTACTTTATATGGATTTCTCACTTCTGTAATAGAGATGACTCAAATGCATTTCCCTCTCGGACTTGTTTTAGGTCATCTACTAAGAACACGAACAGCTGTAAGAATTTTTTGGCAATAGCATAAAACAGTGAAGGTAATTTAACAGGTTATAAGTATTTAACGATTCACTGTGTTACTAAAGCATATGAATCCTATTCGAGATATTGCGTGAAAGTAAATACTTGCACCGTGTCCCTAAGTAATTGCCTCTATTTTGCAGTCTCTTGCCTCTTCTACTGTACAATTAAGAGAAAGAATATTTTAGTACGTGGCTCTGAAATGTTATTTTTGTTTACAAGGTCTACCTTTTAGTCCTCTGCGCTGAAGTTTGTTATTAATCATTGAAAATTCAAACGAAATTATGCCTTGTATTTGCATAGCGGCGATTACGTTCCATTTTGGCCAGATTCTCTCGTGATTTTCTGTTGAAGAGCGGTTTTTCCCCTGTTATGGCGCATGAGTATTTGAAAAAGTATGTATATATTTTATATTAGGTAACAGTGTATTGATATACTGGATAGTTCTAAAAACATTTGTATGAAAAATATATACCCACATCTGTTTAAATCAAAAGGCCTGGATATAGAGATGCAGTGTAACATCAAACACAGAGGAGAGGTGATATTTTCAGCGTGTAATAAATTTCATTTGTTTCACACATTTTTAATCTTGTAGAGAAAGAGGGAGATATTGATGATTGAAGTCTGTAGAAGAATGTGAAGCCTTAATCCCTTTATCATTGGGTTTATCTTTATTATCTATATGACCTCATTTGAAGACTGAGTAGGTTGCGTAGCGTCCAACTACAAAGGTCATTGGCACTAGGCGGCGTCCAACCACCAGGGTTACTGACGCCTCAAGGTAGAATGAAACACAGTAAATTATATTTAATCATCATCTCATATCACTGAAGACTCGAAGGATTTTGGAACGCTTAAGTTAGAGTATTTTTTTTTCAACACAAAAAATCTAAAATTATTCTTAGGGATTGCATTTTGATAACTTTGCCTATTGGGAATTACTATTAGATAACTTTGCTTCTAGTGAGATATATATATGTATATATATATATATATATATATATATATATATATATATATATATATATATATATATATATATATATACTGTATATATATATATATATATATATATATATATATATATATACTGTATATATATATATATATATATATATATATATATATATATATATATATATATATATATATATATATATATATATATATATATATATATATATAGTTGATAGATGGGTTCCTCTTGGGAATCGCAATTTAAGTAGGAATAAAATAGTCAATGCTGCTATCATCATCTTTATTCGGGAGCTTTCGACATAACTTATGTCATCTTCAGCCTATCTGCAATTATCATATGTAAAATTAATAAAATTGATAAAATCATCCTAAGTACATAATTAGGAAAATACCCTTTCATGAATTGATCAACTAGTTCTAAAATCAACCAATCAAGGAACATAAAACCTTAAAAAAACCTTAAAAAAAGACTTATTACACACAACTATATAAAAGACTTAATAACTAATATAACTAGTCACCCGCAGGAGATGATGACCACCCATCCAGACCAGCAACCCACAGACCAAACGGATCAATGGGTCACCGGCAACTGAACAGGTAAGCCCTCATTCAAGCTGGGTTTTGTCTTAAAAATATATAAGGACTCCAAGATTCTCAGCTGGCTGACGTTACTATGTCTGTCCGTAATTTTGAAATTTTCAATAGAAATGGCATGACCAGATTTAAATGCGTGGTCATAAATAGCGGAAATTGGTTTTTTACTTAACGGTATTTTGGTTCTTACCGATCTCCCCATGTGCTCCGAAATCCTACACTGAAGCTGTCTAGATGTGCTTCCAGTGTAGCACTCATTACAGAGTGCACATTGAAAAGTGTTTTTTTTTTTTTTTTTTTTTTTTTCACCTACCTTACTGGTAGCATTAGAACCTCTTTGAAATCTATATCAATATGTCATACATCTAACATTATATAATTTTTTAACTTTATTATAAGGTGCTATATTTC
>NC_090727.1:110178888-110181388 GCF_036898095.1 Palaemon carinicauda | reverse complement strand
GAGTAATTTAAGGAAAAGATAAATAAGAGAAATCTGAGTAAAAATGGGTAAGGGAAATATGAGGGAAAGATGAGTAACAGAAATCTAAGGAAAAGATGAGTAAGAAAAGTCTGGATTAAAAAAAAAAAAAGGTAAGAGATATCCGAAGAAAAATCTGTCGAGGAGATGGTTCTTGAATCTAACGATGTGAGTGAAGTAATGAGAGATAACTGGATGACGGCCCAAGTTGGAGGTCCATTAAGGCTATCCAGGGGAACGTTACGAGGAAGAAGAATAATAAGAAGAATGCGTCTGGTTTGTTACTTTCTAATGTTGTCTAAGACTTCAGTTGGTGTTTATAGTACCCGGGTGTTACATTTGTTTTGTAGTTATACATAGAGTACATTATTTTATAATTATTATTAATTGCTTTTTCCGGTTATTAACTTTTTTAAGGTATACAGTAACCGAACGTGAGATTTCTTTAACGGCGGGATTGTCGTATTATTTTTTGTAGTGATACACAGAGTACATTAATGGATTATGTCTATCGTTTATAATGTATACTATACAGAAATTGAAAAATATCCTGGAATAAAGCAATTAGCATTAACTATGAAAAAGTAATTAATGCTTATTGCTTTTTAAAAGGCATACCTTATAAATGACAGGCATAATGAATTCTGTAGCATGTTGCATGAACCTAAGTACAGAAATTTTTGAAACAATACGTAAAAAACATGCTTCATGCGAGGACCCATTATCACAGTTGGTTTAGTGTCCGGAGCTCGTACCCCATTAGCTATAATCTATATTGACATGTATATTATAGTATTTTATTAATATGCTTTTATGCCAATGCCCTCTATGTATCAAGAAGCATCGATGAAGAAACCGGACATATTTTCACTATTCCTTTTTTTATGGAGTTCTGGAAGAGAACGACTTTCCCCAAATGACACTGAACTGCGGAAAACTCATTTCCATGAAGTTTCCTGATTCTGGAGTTAAATGCATTCTTGACATTGAGTGGTTGGATGAATAGAATGCAATATTTTTTACATCTCTTATATTTTGGTAATTTGGAAATTTTCGTTGCAGGTATGTGATGGTAACGATTTCTAAGGCGAGGGAGAGAAGGCTGTCTGTTAGAATTCAAGGTAACAAAAATGAGAATTCATCTTTATTTATTCTGTTTTTGTTTCCTTTATACATAGAGGTGCAGTTCTAGAAAATGTCATTTATTAGGGGTTGCGAATTCACAATTATTTCTTAAAATTCCCGACCTTTTGAAATTCTCTCTCTCTCTCTCTCTCTCTCTCTCTCTCTCTCTCTCTCTCTCTCTCTCTCTCTCTCTCTCTCTCTCTCTCTCTCTCTCTCGTTATAACTACAAAGATTATTGACTTCATGAAGATTGTATAAAGAGCAGGTAAAAACATGGGACAAAATCACCCTTATTATTATTATTATTATTATTATTATTATTATTATTATTATTAATATATCTGAGCTACAACCCTAATTGAAAAGGCTGAATGCATTAAGCCCAAAGGCTCCAAGAGGGAAAAATAGCCCAGTGAGGAAAGGAATTTCTTTTTAAAAGATCAGGAGATTGATTGATATGAGACGTCATTGCTTTCAGGGCCACTTGCACATAATTACATGCAAATGCCTGAGACGTTGGAGGGAGTCGGGAATAAGATGAAAGTAGGAGGGAAAGGCAAGAATTATTTTTGATGCTAGAACACCGGGATGTGATAAGGGGAATATGGTAAAGTTTACTTTTTGCATTTTTCTATTATTAGTGTCCAATTGCAATAATAATAATAAGCACAGTTTGAAAATGTTGAGGCTATAGAAAGATAAGAGAGAGAAAACGAGAGAAGAAGAAAAATATGAGAATAAAGGAAAGAGAAATTAATTTATATAGATCAAGCAAAATAAACTTTGAGAGAAAGGAATCTGGAAAGGGAGGAGGATAATGATATATAGGTGAGGTCTACCTTTTGGGGAGAGGAGACCACTTGTGTATAGTGGCCGAAAGAAAAGAGAACAAAAATTAATATAATAATAAAGAACTGTTTTGGGATACAAATAAAAAGGGGAATTTGTAAAAGAGTAATAAGTGGGTGAAGGTAGGCGTGGCCTAAAGTTGCGCAGTTGAAGCAAATTGTAGTATTTGAAGGAGATTAAATGCATTGTTATGGTCTTGTAGAGAATCAGATTCAGCGAGGACCCAGGTCAGCTTTAGTATTATTCCCGAATGACGAAACTTACTTGTTAAGGAAATGACTTGATTTTCTTGTCAAAGGAAATTCATTGGAAGCAAGATTTTGTTCACTGTTCGGTTCTGATTTCTTTTTCTTATTGATTAATCTGAGAATAATTTTAAATGAGGTTTGTGACATATTCAAAGACATAAGATATTCACAAATTAGTTTTTCAATCATATTTTTGCGAGCTTTTTATCCGTGTGCATTATCACAAGTAATACGCTATGGAAAAGGTTTATCGAGGTTCC
>NC_090727.1:110151388-110173888 GCF_036898095.1 Palaemon carinicauda | reverse complement strand
TTTTATGTCCTACAAAGCTTGCGAAAGACATCTTGTATGTTAACAATTGGTGTCAAGCAAAGCTCCTATTACTTCTAAGTGACTGAATAGTAGTCCAGAGCATTTTTCAGAGCTGGTGTGACTGTAGCCATTTTCTCAGATTTAGGAAACTTGTATTCATTAATGCTTGCATTTGCTATTCTCATTATTATTTCGGCTAGACTAGAAAAGTTTCTCTCTCTAATTACTTCAGATATTGGCATAGGATCGATCGCGCAGTTTGTTTTCTTTGCTCTCTTGATAATCCTGGTGATGTCATCTTGTGTTATGTTGATAAATCTTATTGATTTTGTCTGTGTGTCTGGTGTATCATTAATCTGATGTTGAGAGTATTTACAAATGACCTGGTTATATTTTCAATTTTGTTTATAAAGAATACTAGAAAATTATTTGCTAGTTCCTGGTCACTGTATCCAGCAGGTAGCTTCTTTTCTTTAACATTTCCCATCATACCATTTAGGAGACGATATAACTTATTTATGTCTGTTGTGCTTCGAGGATCTTTCTCTAATAGTATTCACTTTTTTTCCTTCATAGTAAGTTGTTATGTTGACTCGTAGCAGTTTTTGTATTCTACCAATGTACTTTCAGCTTTTAACCGATTGCACTTACTTTCTTTACGTCTTTTTTTTCCGTTTTTTTTTTTTTTTTTTTTTTTTTTCACAAAATTCTCTCCATGAAACCAAGGAGATTGGCCTTTTACAGTTATAGTCTTTTCCATCGGTGGGCACATGGTATCATATTCACTTTTACTCACTTTATTGTAAGTGGACGTAAGACAGTTAACACACTTAGCTCCCAACAGACGTTGGTCACCATGATCATAGGGAATATTGATAGCACCGTTTATTTTCTTTGTAACTTCTTCAATAAATAAGTGGGAGAAAAATTTATATGTCTAAGTTTATTTTCTTTACTATTGCATGTTTCTGTAGAGGTAGACTAAACGTAAGAAGTTTGTACATTTCTCTTCAACATTTATAACACATCCAATATTATTTATGTCATCATTCAAAACTAGGTTCAACGTATTCCCAGCCGATATTATTCACTTGTAATTCACTAAATGCCAAAGCGTCAGGATTTGATGCGTCATCCTTCCAAAAATCTAAGTCTCCACAGATAACAAATTCGTTTTTCTCTATGATAATCATATCAGTGAAAGCACCAAATTCTTCAAAAAAGATACTAGTGTTTGTTCTCTGAGGTTTGTAGACTGTTGTAAAGGTTTATTTTTTTTTTTCTTTTTTCTTTTTTTTCCTAAAGTTTATTTTTATATATTCAAACCTTGTTACACTAGTTCTTTTTAACATTTTGAGATTAGAGTAAGTTTAATGAATAATGAGTCCGACACCCTCACCAGACATACTTTCTCAGGGTATGTGAAGGAAGGCGTGTGTTGGGGGGGGGGGGGGGGGATGTCATTTCAATGATCTTTGCCTTGTCCAAGTTATTTAATCATGTTTCAGATAATGCTAGTACTGTGTGTTCAAATATTTCCCGTTTATTACGTACAGATTGTGTGTATATATATATATATATATATATATATATATATATATATATATATATATATATATATATATATATATATATATATATATATATATATATATGTGTGTGTGTATATATATATATATATATATATATATATATATATATATATATATATATATAAATATATATATTATATATATATATATATATATATATATATATATAATACATATATATATATATATATATATATATATATATATATATATATATATATATATATATATATATATATATACACACAGCATAAATATCTTAGTATATTTCTAATTAGAAAAAAAATAGAACAGGACATTAATGAATTACCTCAACCTTTAGTGGAGTAAAAGTTGATGATGATGGTGATGGAGCAGCAAGAAAACGATGTTCAGACAAAGAGCGAAAATATTTAATCATTCTCTCATATCCCTGAAGAACGAGAAGCCTTTCTGGAAGTTACAAGAATAAGAATTTCAAGCAAAGAATAAGGAGAATGTTATACAATATTTTTATTCAGTAGACATTAATATGTTTATTATTGTTTTAATAACCAAATAAGTTTTACTTTAGATAGAAATAATATTGATTATATCTATCAATATTTGCTTCTATAAATTAAAATCTACTGTATGAAATTATATGTTCAAAGTAATGAAGGATGTCTTGTGTCACTCACTTCCGAGCGAATTCCTTCGGAGTTCTAAAGGAAATTTTGAAGACCTCGTCCGGAGATTTAAGGCGGAATTAGAGGAATGTAAAGAAAAAAAGATTTTCAACTTGATCCCGTTAAATATTTATCAAAATTACAATTGGGAATCATTTAGAAAAATATTTTTGCTTTTTTAGCTTGAAAGTGTGACGGGCCGAGAGAGGAGTTGTTAACTCAAAGGCAGGATGCAATCAACTGAGTTTTATTAAGGAACACACTTCTTTATATACAAAACCTCAAGGCAACAGGACATGACCTGTTCGAGGGACAGACAACGTTACAAAGCAAAACGGAGATGATCATTCAGGTTCTTTTTAGTGCGAGGGAAGAGCGCAGATACAAGCATAATATATACAACATAATTATGTACAATTGTGTGCCACACGGTTGGTACATGGCTCCCCCCCCCTAAAAATGACATACTGCACATGTTAAATAAGGCGCCCTGATCTAGAGAGGCGAACTGTAGGCGGGTCATCTGGCAGAAGATAAGCAGGTTTTAGACGATCAATGGAGACCCAGTCTTCTTTGCCCCGAATGTTTAGTAGGAATGCTTTCGGACTGCGTCGGATCACAAGAAAAATGCCCGTGTAAGGGGGCGTTAGTGGTGGCTTGCTAGTGTCGTTGCGCAGGAAGACGTGCGTTGCAGAGTGCAAGTTCGTTGGTATGTGATGCTTCGCTGGGGGCTTGTAAGTCTGGCGGCACGGAGTAAATTTTCCCACGACGTGAAGTATGCGCTGGAGATCGTCGGAGGAGGTTGTAGAAGGAAAAAATTCGGCAGGGACGACCAACGGGTTGCCATACACCATTTCAGCTGCCGAGACGTCGAGGGTGTCTTTAGGAGTGGTCCTTAGTCCCAGGAGGACCCAGGGAAGTTGAGTAAACCAGTTGCAATCCTTGCAGCGGGACATCAAAGCTGCTTTGAGGGTGCGATGAAAACGTTCAACCATTCCATTGGCAGCGGGGTTGTAGGCCGTTGTCTGATGTAGGGTGATGCCCAGGAGATTCGCTAATGACGTCCATAATTGAGAGGTGAAAGTGGTTCCCCTGTCAGAAGTAATATGCTCAGGGATACCGAATCTTGAAATCCATCCAGAGAGTAAGGCAGATGTACATGAGGCGGACGTTGCAGTTTCCATGGGAATGGCTTCAGGCCAACGAGTGGAGCGGTCGATGGCGGTAAACAGATAACGATGTCCTTGTGATGTGGGTAGGGGTCCTACAACGTCGACATGAATGTGTGCGAAACGACGCTGAGGTTGAGGAAAGGTGCCCACTCCTGAATCCGTGTGTCGATGTACTTTGGAAGTTTGGCAAGAAGTACAGGCGCGGACCCAATCCTTAGCATCCTTAGAAATGCCGTGCCAAATGAACTTTGCCTTCAGCAGCTGTGCAGTAGAACGGCATGAGGGATGTGAAAGGCCGTGAATGAAATCAAACACCTGTCGGCGCATGGGAGCAGGAATCCAAGGTCGCGGTCTACCAGTACTGACGTCACTGAGGAGGGTGGTGTTGGAGTCTTCGAGGGGAAAATCTTCCCAACGGAGGGACGTGCAGGAAGTCCTACAAGCTTGATACTCTGGATCCTGTTGTTGGGCTTCAGCCAGGGCGTTGTAATCCAATCCCAGTTGAACGGCAGCCAACGTGTTTCTTGACAGGGCATCGGCAACAGGATTCATTTTCCCAGGGACGTATTGGAGGGTGCAATTGTATTCAGCCACGGCGGAGAGATGTCGGCGTTGACGGGCGGACCAGGCGTCAGACTGTCGAGTGAAGGCGTGCACCAGAGGCATGTGGTCTGTGCGAATGACGAAGGGCGTGCCTTCTAAGAAATGGCGAAAGTGACGGACAGCCAAGTGCACCGCCAGCAATTCTCGATCGAAGGTAGAATAACCCGATTCTTCCTTGGACAGTTTTCTGCTGAAGAAGGCCAATGGGCGGGGCGAGCCTTTGACCACCTGCTCGAGTACTGCACCAATAGCGACGTCGCTGGTATCGGTGGAGAGAAGGAGAGGGGCGTGTGGGATAGGAAAAGTGAGAGCCGCAGCAGTTGATAGGGCCTTCTTTGCATTGCAGAAGGCTGCTTCTTGAAGGGGACCCCACTTCAGGTCCTTTGGCTTGCCCTTGAGGGAGGCGTAGAGGGGAGCAAGAGTGGCGCCAATGGCTGGCAGAAAACGGTGATAATAGTTGATCATGCCCAAGAATTCCTGCAGAGCTTTGACGGTCGAGGGCGCGGGGAAGTTCTGAACGGCTGCTACCTTCTCAGGGAGGGGATGGACTCCTTCAGGAGTGATACGGTGCCCTAAGAACGACACTTCGTTGGCGCCAAAGGTACACTTGTCGTACCGGACTACAAGGCCGTTTTGTTGCAGGCGGTCGAGCACAATGCGTAGGTGACAGAGGTGTTCCTCTTTCGAGGAGGAGAACACAAGTATGTCGTCCACATAACATACACAGAAAGGGAGGTCCCCTAAGATGCCATCCATGAGACGTTGAAACGTTGCCCCAGCATTACGAAGGCCAAAACAGGAGTAATTGAAGGTGTATGTACCAAACGGAGTGGTGATGGCGGTCTTGGGGATGTCTTCTGGGTTCATAGGCACCTGATAATACCCCTTCAGGAGGTCGAACGTAGAGAAAACCTTCGCTTTGTGCAGGTAGGAGGTCACATCGGCAATGTTTGGGAGGGGGTAGTGATCCGGTTCAGTTTGCATGTTCAGGCGCCTGTAATCCCCGCACGGACGGAGGGAGCCGTCTTTCTTCAAAACGATGTGTAAGGGTGACGACCATGGGCTGGAGGCCTTTTGGCAAAGGCCCATTTTCTCCCTTTCGGCGAACGTCTGTTTGGCGGCTGCCAATCGTTCCGGTGCCAGACGTCTGAATTTTGCGAAGACTGGGGGTCCCGTCGTCTTGATATGGTGATAAATACCGTGCTTGGCAGGAACCGTGGGCGTTTGGCGAAGTTCTGGACGGAAAACTTCCGGGTACGACGTGAGGAGGTGGGCGTAGGCATCCGTGGGTGTGCTGATGTGGAGAGCGAGGTTAGAGGGGGCGGGTTGAAGAGGTGTCGACAAGTACGAGTCTGCGTTGACCAATCGTCGGTGGGCGACATCAACCAGAAGGTGGAAATGAGAGAGGAAATCCGCACCGAGGATTGGCATTGTGACGTCAGCAACGAGAAACTTCCAATTGAATTTACCGTTTCCGAACGATAATGTGAGGTTCTCGTAACCGTAGGTGGGTATCGCAGATCCGTTGGCAGCTACTAAGCGGACGTCGGCAGATGTAGACAGACTACGTCGTTCCTTGAAGAGTTTCCTTGGCAAAAGAGAACGACAAGCACCCGTGTCTACCAAAAATCGCACGCCCGTTCCTGCATCCTGTAAAAAGAAAAGATTAGAAACATGGTAGGCCACCGCCACAAGCGATGGCCTACTTACACGTTTTTTGGCCACTGACAATCCTTGGCACATTTCTTCGCGGTCGCCCCGAATCTGCAGTGGTAGTAGCAAAACTGCGGCGGATGGGAGGTAGTAAGTGGCTGTAGAAGTCGTTCGTTGGGGCGCGAGCGATTGGTGGGTGGTGGGCGGCTTTGTCGCCGCTTCGGCACGTCACGGGGTAGGCGTGTATGTCCTACGGCATTCATGTCAGCTTCGGTTGACGTTGAATAGGCATCCTCTTCATCCGGGGTGGAGGCGTTGATGGAGGTCTTGAAGTGGCTGTCCATAAGGGCGTCGGCTTTGGTCATCAAGTCCTTTATGGGTAAACTATCGACATCGGGTATGGCAGCACGTACAGGTTCGGGTAAACGGCGTATCCAAAGGGCACGAAGTAGGTTCACCTTACGAGGAGAGCCGTCTGCGGCAGGTTGAAGGCGAGCGATACTGGTCATTTCCCTGAGGGCAAGCGAAGCCCTTTGGTCCCCCAACGGTTGTTGCGATAGCTGAAAAAGCTTTGCTATACGGGCGGCTGGTGACGGCGAGTACTGCTGCAGAAGGTATGTTTTGAGGGCTTCATACGCTATTGGGGTGTCTCCTTGTTCACAAAGCCAGTCGGATATTTCTGGGAAGGTGTCCTCGGGTATTGCCGCGAGAACATAATCCGCTTTGGTGGTTGAGCGAGTCACGCCCCTGATACGAAACTGGACTTCTGAGCGCTGAAACCAAGCAAACGCTTCTCCGGTGGCGAACGGTGAAAGTTTCAATGAGGCGGCGCCAACTGCTGGAGTAGAGTCTGTCTCCGTCATAATACCAACGATGGAGGGGCGAGGGAGGTGGGGGTGGAAGGCAGTGGGAGCGAGTCGACTTCCGGGGTCACCAATGTGACGGGCCGAGAGAGGAGTTGTTAACTCAAAGGCAGGATGCAATCAACTGAGTTTTATTAAGGAACACACTTCTTTATATAAAAAAACCTCAAGGCAACAGGACATGACCTGTTCGAGGGACAGACAACGTTACAAAGCAAAACGGAGACATGATCATTCAGGTTCTTTTTAGTGCGAGGGAAGAGCGCAGATACAAGCATAATATATACAACATAATTATGTACAATTGTGTGCCACACGGTTGGTACAAAAGTAATTCTAATTCCAAAAATAAACGTATTAAAATTCAGTGATGTCGAATATCATAATCATTTACATAATAATATCCGATATTTTCAGTTGAAAAAATGATTCTGAGTTGAAGGTTCCAAAATCCTCTCCGTCTTCAGGGATATGATATGATGATTAAATACTCTTTTCTTTACTGCGTTTCATTCTACCTTGAGGCGTCAGTGACCCTGGCAGTTATGACGCCGCCTAGTGTCAATGACCTTTGTAGTTGCGACGCTAGGCAACCTAATCAATCTTTAAATAACATCATATGGATAAAACCTCTGATATAATTAGGTTCTCTCTCTCTCTCTCTCTCTCTCTCTCTCTCTCTCTCTCTCTCTCTCTCTCTCTCTCTCTCTCTCTCTCTCTCTTTCTCTCTCTCTCTCTCTCTCATGGAAAACGGGAGATAAGCATGATATTTAATTAGCGTTGGCCTAATTTAGTCAGTCTGTTCTTTCTGTTCCAAAATACGAATTTCTTCCTATCAATAATCATATAAATGGTGACAATATATATGTCTTTATACAAGTTCCACACAAGAATAATGACATCTCTGATACTTTTTTTTTTTTTTTTGCAGTAGACTAGAAACGGCTGTATTTGTTGTATATAAATAAACAATTACATTCTAAATAGATATTTTTGCTATTTCCTATTTTTCAATAGCAAATAGACATCAAAAGTAAATTTTATACACGCGCAATCACACACACATACATACGGCTTCAGTTAGATTTCGCCAATCGTCTATCCTGAGCTTTTAAATCAATGCTATTAATTCATCATTTCCTACTTCGTAATCCACAGCCTTGTTTGGCCTTGGACTTTCAACTCTTCTGTGCCTTCTGTAGCCCAGTTGAAAACTTGGTGAACTAATCTTTCTTTGGGAGTGCTAAGAGTATGACCAAACCATCTACACACCTACTCCTCGCCATGATCTTATCATCACATGGCACTCGAGTAATCTCTCTTATAGTTTCATTTCTAATGCTGTCGTGCCATTCAACTCTCAATACTCTTTTAATGGCTTTGTTCACAAATCTACAAACTCTATTGGATATTTTTTCATTGTCATACCTCGACTTGGGAGCGCAGAATGGAATAGTTGCTTTTTCGTGATGAAAATTTTACGTTTTAATATTGACAGATTTCGTTGACTCAAGATGAAGATGGTTAACATGTAAGTTTTGTACTTGAAAATATTCTTTAGACAGATTATGGGGCTTAGTTTTAATTGTTCTATGAAATATTTAATTGAAATTAAAACCGCTCAGAAAAGACTACAGCTTAAATGTATGTTTGTATGTTAATCAGACCTCGAAATGGAGCGTATTTTTAGTGTTATTTAAAATATTCCATTCAAATAAATCTTTCAGAAAGGAGACTACAGCATAAATGTATATTCTAGAGTCAATACTTCTCACACCTGAATATTTATAACTTTTGCAGATGTTCCGAACATTGGATCTCAATGGAGAAAAATTGTACCCAATTCCCATTTGATTACAGTGATCGTAGAAGGGACTTTTGACAATAAACTTTCATTTGGGGAATTTCACCGTTTGACCTTTTATACAGGCAATGAATCAGTCTGACATGATAGTATTGGTTTGTGCCTGCAAAATTTGATCTTTCGTAAACGAATTGGCCATGATAAACATTACTAGGAAATGCTCTCTCTCTCTCTCTCTCTCTCTCTCTCTCTCTCTCTCTCTCTCTCTCTCTCTCTCTCTCTCTCTCTCTCTCTCTCTCTCTCTCTCTCTCGTGATAGAGTAGGGTTTAATATTTACTTTGCTTGATCCTGATGAAAATATCTGAACGATAATTTCTTGTAAAGGAAGGTTTAAAATGAGTTAATTTTCACAAGCGAGAATTTGCTTTGTTTTTGCTTTCACCTTAAGATCAAACCTGAGATGAGTTTTTCTGTCAAGTCCGCTTTAGAAATAATGTTTGTTAATTTCTCTATTACCTTGTAATACCTATTTACTAGGTGGGGTTGAGTACCGAAGCTAAATTCACTTGTAGCGAGATGGCTGTTAGTTACTTAGAGAAAGGCAAAGGGGAATGTAAGTGACTTTCTTCATCAAGATAATGAGCTTATATACAAACGGTTGAGGGCAACAGGGTACAAAAATTCCAGCCATGTGGAACATGCAATGGCAAGCTTTATCAGTTTTTGATATTATCAGTGCGGTAGAGAACGAGGGATTAAAAAGGAAGCAATAGCATTACAGAGTAGGTAACACGTGTGATACCTTACTGATGGTATTTACAGAGAGATTAAAAAGAATCTTAGGAATTTCCTGGAGAATAGACTTACTGGATTTACTTCGTTTTAAGTTCTTGATTGATTACTTTTTGTTAAAGTCGAAATGCATTAGATAAAGCGTATTTGTTTCATTTAGATTTATTAATAGATTCGTATTTCCTTGTGATATGTTCAAGTTACACTCATTTTGTTTCCGTTTTAATTTGGACTGCAGATAGAGAAAAATTATTCATTTTATACAGCATATTTATATATATATATATATATATATATATATATATATATACATATATATATATATATATATATATATATATATATATATATATATATATATATATATATATATAAATATGGTTGGTCAAAGACGGAAAAAGTAATCCATGTAAATGACTATTTCCAAAGGAATATTGTTGAATCATTTTTAATCTCCTGTACGCAAGGTAGAAATTTGAATCTAAGCCCAGGTCTGTTTTCCGTTAATCCAGTATTATCCTTTTATCTAAAATCTGACTTCTCCGGAATTATTAAGAAACTGACAGCTGTTGGATCCCCTTCTCCTGTATAAATACGATGTCTTTGTATATGTATTCTCATTGCTGAGTTTGATAATGTCCTGAGTGGATGAAAGTACTAACTCCAATCAAGTCTTTTTCATTTTTCCTTTCGTGGCTATAATACATTTTATATTCATCACGTGTCAGCTTTCGTGATTTCTACACATATGCATACATACATACATACATACATACATACATACATGCATACAAAAAGAGAGACGCAGTATATATGTCTATATACAAAACAATTATATATATATATATATAGAGAGAGAGAGAGAGAGAGAGAGAGAGAGAGAGAGAGAGAGAGAGAGAGAGAGAGAGAGAGAGAGAGAGAGAGAGAGAGAAAACGATCAAGGGAATTACAGGGATATCAAGATCGTTAAACCATTATAGATGATTATGTAAGTGTTATACTAATTATCTATTATGTGACCAAATCCATTATTTCATTCATAATATATATTTTTTTATGATAAAGCTTATTCGAATGAGAGAATGGAGTTTAGAAGAATTCCATAAAGTAGTAATGGCCTATTGGAAACCTCCCTGCCGGATGATCTGCTGGACTGAGGTTCGAGACCGCTCAAGCTTAGTAGTTTCTTGTAGTGTCTGCAACCTCACTATCCTTGTGAGCTGAGGAGGGGAAAGGGTTTGGCGAGCCTATAGGTCTATTTGTTTGAGTTATCAGCAGCCGTTGCCTGGCCCTCCTTGCTTGGGGCTCCAGTACAGAGAACTAGGGCACGATCTCTAGGACATTGTTACTGTTCCTAGCCTGTGCCATTCATGAGTGACCTTTAAACCTCATTGTGTACTGAGAACATTTCAGAAAAAAAAAAAAAATTAAGAATTGCCGGGTCTGTTAGAGCACTGTACAGTACTCTGAATCGTTTAAATACAAGCCTTCCAAAGTTGACTCTATCTTTGTAATTTCCCCATATATTCTTGGTTAGGTTATTTCTCAGGTTATCCGTGTTCCTCTTTCTGTTTTGTCGCGGTAGTTTTAGTCCTCTCTTGGTAACAAATGCAGTCTAAATGACTGTTGGACGTGAGGAGGATGTGAATGGAAGTTGTGTTGGTACTTTTGGCTCTTAAACATTCTTCCCTTTTGAATTAGTTAGAAAAGTTTCCGGGGAATGGTTGCATTAGCTGTCATACATAGATGCGCAAGCACACACACCCACACACACACACACACACACACACACATATATATATATATATATATATATATATATATATATATATATATATATATATATATATATATATTGAATACAAGGTAATAAAATATTAATTACGTATTGTGATATTTGTATGTTAGTGTTACTGGAAAATGCGTGTTTTATTGGAAAGGGGTTTAGATTTCAGCTGCGTGAACAATTTTTGTTTGTTTAGTTTTTCAGTGTGTTCAATTGTTACCTGTTTTCAAAGATTAGTCACTAGTTTTCTTTGAATATTTTGCTACTATTTCTTTTACCTGAGTAATCCTTTTAGGTATAATTCATTGCTTTCCCTTTCATGTTGGATGAGGAAATGGACAACGACATGAAAGAAAGTCTTTATACGACTAATTTCCGCGAATCTTTTGCACATAGAGAATCCAACAACATAATTCGGACGTTGCTTAGATACCAACCACATTCTCTGTGGCATCTGCTGGCCGGCGTTTGTGACCTTGAGGGATAACCGGCAAGGTCGCGAATATGTCAGGTCAAGGACTCTGTCTCGGATATTGGGTCGAGATGTCGGGGATCATATCAATTTCTCGGGTCAGATGCTGCGAAAGCCTCTCTCATCCACAGGATTTACTTCGTAGCGGATTTATTTTGAGGAGAATTTAGTTTAGGTTCCATGGTTAATAATTAGATTCTTTCTTTTTCGATTACTTTTGGGTTTTTATTTAGAAAGGAAGAGTATACTTTTAGCGTTGTATTTAGACAGGAAGAGTATAACTTTTAGGGGTTTTTTTAGACAGAGACTAACTAATAGGTTTCTATTTAGAGAGGAAGAAAAGTCTTTTAGGGTTTTATCTAGACAAAAAGAGAATATTTTTTCTTTTTGACTAAAGGAGATTTTTTTTTTCTTTTTTTTTTTTGACAGGATGAGAATAACATTTAAGTTTAGATAGAAAGATAGAACTGATAAAGACGTAGAAGGCAAGGAGTCAAGTTTTTACGTAGAAATGGCAGGATAAGAAAAAGAGGAGAACTGACCTGATGATGTTGTTGGGATAGGGAAGATGGATAAAAGAAATACTGCCATGTCTTGGAACTTCTAGAAATAAGTAGTATAAGGGCTGAGCATAAAGCTGTAGTTACGAAGTAGTATTTGAAAGGGGGGGCGTCTGTTCTACGGTTTTCGAGGTGTCTTGCGTCATCCTGTCACCTGTTCAGATTAGCACACTGTTCATTCTATGAAAATGCTGTATTGATCAGTTGAGCAGATGATAACCTGATTTGAAGTGTACTTGATGAACTTTCTGTTATTATGATTTTATGACAATGACGTTTCAGACGTGTAGCCAAGTAGGCAAATGTGAAATGAATGGGCCCAAATCACAATATATTAGAACGAGATGCCCAACAGCATAAAATCAATCATGGAAGAGGATCATATTTTTTTTTTCCTGTATCTTGTACAGTTTTGAAATCTTTACCTCTGAAGCTCATTCAGTATTACTAGAGTATACACGGATATGTACCGTCAATTGGCAGGTTATGATTGAAGTATAGTGCAACATGTATATTATTATTATTATTATTATTATTATTATTATTATTATTATTATTATTATTACTAGCAAAGCTACAACCCTTGTAGGAAAAGGAGGATGCTATAATCCCAAGTACTCCAACAGGGAAAACATACCTGTGAGGAAAGGAAATAAGGAAATAAATAAACTATATGGGAAGTAACGAATACTTAATATAATTTATAATAAAATCAGTAACAATGTTGATATAGATATATAAAATAATGCTCGAATGCTTCTTCATAGAAAATATTCGTTATTTAGCTGTATAAGTTTCATGATTTATATTTCCTGAAGTTGTCATTATTTTGCTCTATTTGTAGAAGTTAACAATCGAGTTACTGAATAACTATAAAAAACGTTTTTCATTAACGTTATATTCCATTTTCGTGTTGAGATTTGCAAGTTGATATGTATCAAAATTCTCGAATTCCCAAAATATTTGTTTAAATAATGGTTTATTCAAAGTACCATATTCTTAAATACTTGATAAGGAAGGGTCTAGTCAAAATTACTTTCGGACATTTTTCAAGTTAGATATGTTACGGTTATTTCCTTATATGTTAGCAGGATTACGGCATCTAAACTGAAAACACGTAATTAGTTTTTGAAGACGTATACATATATCCTTTAAGGAGGAACGACTTCTGAGATTAGATGTTCTTGCTCATATATTTGTCATGTCATGACGGGAACCATTGCCTTTGATTCTTGCTAGAGATAGGAATGTCACTTTTGGAGAGACTGGTCCTTTTATTATTATTATTATTATTATTATTATTATTATTATTATTATTATTATTATTATTATTATTATTATTACTAGCAAATCTACAACCTGAGTTAGAGAAGCAGGATGCTGTAAGCCTAAGGGCTCTAACAAAGAAAAATAACTGATATTTGCATTATGCGAAAGTTCATTGTATTCGAGTAATGTTATCAAGAGCTGCCTCCTTTCTTCTTCCCTTTCTTTCTGAAAATCTTTGGGAAAGGATTTATTATCATTTTCCTCTCAGTATCAGTAAATAACTTAATCTGCTCTTGTTAGGTTCTTTTCCTGTTCTCCATTATGATAATGGTCATTGAGGAACTGTTTTATCTCTCTCTCTCTCTCTCTCTCTCTCTCTCTCTCTCTCTCTCTCTCTCTCTCTCTGTTATTATTCATATATTTAGTAATGTAATTTGCCCACCCTTAACTGTAGAGACTGCCATACTGCATATTACTTGATCCCAACTAAATCAAGGAGAAAATGAAGAACAGAAGGTTGAGGGATAGTTTAGAATTGGGGAGTGTTGGATATCCGAAAATGCCAGTGACCTTTTTATCTTTACAATGAAAAATATATATTTTTATTTTTGTCTATTTATCTACGTGGGCTCTATTAGTGTATGAAAGGTGACATCATCAACGATGTATAGTCATAAACTTTGATGATAGAAAAGCACTATTTATAATGGGAATTTTGTAGAATACAAAAAATAACGCCTTTTACCTATATTTAAATATAGCTTCCGTAGAAGTAACTGCTCTCGCTGCTGAAAAAAATGGGATTCAATAAACATTCCTTCATCTCTGGCCTTGAGGGAGCAAGAGTCTTTGTAGTCCAACAAATCTCTGTTTCCTTTGTCATGGTTTTGGCTGTAATGCATAATGTTTCAGAGGAGGGGCTTTCTTAAGATCTCGGGAAATCATTTGCGCTGCTGAAGGAAAGAGGCATTCTGTTTCTTCACAAAAATTCCCATTTGTATTCCTTAATCTCTGACATTTGTTTTCCTAATGGGTAGGGTGAGCCCGTGTTTAGCGTTTTTCTATGTATATAGGATGATTTTTATTAATTTTATTAATTTATTAATTTTACGTAATGGTAATTGCAGATAGGCTGTGGATGACATAAGTTATGTCGAAAGCTACCAAATAAAGAAGATGATAGCAGCATTAACCATTTTATTTCTTTGTATATATATATATATATATATATATATATATATATATATATATATATATATATATATATATATATATATATATACACACACACATACACGCACACATACTACTGTACACATCCCTTCTACATATTTAAATAGATATGCACACGGGCACACATATTCAACCCTCCCCACCCCTCCCTTTTCCTAACTACAACACGTTATTTCGGATAATTTGTAGGAGATTGTTCTTGTCCAAGTGGAACTTTTCTTGAACCTTTCAGGAGAGATCCTGATCCATTGCTCATTAGGTTTGCTGACTTGTGTCAAGTTTCGAGATATCTCACAGGCAGGAGTTCACGTCTCGTTGTGATGCGAATAGTCATCTTTCTTGTTCCAGGATATGAATAACCAAATTTTAAGGTGTCTCGTGTGAAGGTAGCTGTAATTGGAGTTCTATTTCATTTACAGGTAATATTTCGATTTTCTCTGGAAATATACGTCAACAGTATTTTATTATTATTATTATTATCATTATTATTATTATTATTATTATTATTATTATTATTATTATTTGCTAAAATTATTATTATTATTATTATTTGCTAAAAGATAAAAGACCTAATGACTCTATAGCGTCAGTATCTCAATGAATGGATGATTTTAAACCAAAACGCTCCACATAGCAAACGAACATTGCATAGTCTCTGTACATATTTATAGCTGTGGTAACTAGCAAAGTCGGGGTGGCCTCTGCACTCCAGCAGGAGCGGGGTAGTAACTCCCAGCACCAGCTAGAGAGGGAGCCCTTCCACGCGCCTACGAGAGCGGGGGAGCCGCTCCCAGCGAGAGTGGGGGAGCCTCTCCCAGCTAGAGCGGGGGAGCCCCTCCCCGCGCCAGCGAGAGCGGGAGAGCCCTTCCCCGCTCCAGCGAGAGCGGGGGAGCCCCTCCCTGGTCTAGCGAGAGCGGGGGAGCCTCTCCCCGCGCCAGCGAGAGCGGGGGAGCCCTTCCCCGCGCCAGCGAGAGCTGGAGAGCCCTTACCCGTGCCAGCGAGAGCGGGGAGAGCCCCCTCCCCCTCCAGTGGGAAGGGGGGAGCTCCGCTGGCCCAACACTAAAGAGTTCCTCTATCAGGCTTAGTTTTAATTAAATGCTCATGAAGCCTTTTCAAAATCAAAAAGTCTTCAGGATATGAAATAGTTCAGGGCAGAGCCATGTCGGCTTTAAATTTTTCTTTGTCTCCGAGCAGAAATGCTAGAAAATGAAAAATACATCGTGAAGAAGTGAGCAGTGACAATGGAACCTGGAAGGTAGTCTGGAAAAGCAAAACAAGAAGAATGTTGAAGACTAAAAGTTGATTTATTTGAAAGGATTACAATAGAAAATACAGGAAGAAGAGGGAGACAGAAATGAGAACGGGCGAAGAATGAAAGAATCCGAAAAGAACTAATGATAAGTCGTTGATCAGTTTAGGAGAGGTTGAATTTGAACTAAGAAATAAAGTTCATTATGTTGATTAACCAAAAATGTAGATTTTGCAGAATAAGGTGGAAACTATGCAAAAGTAGAGAGTATGGAAGGATAAGAAAAAGATCCGAGTTTCTTCATTCTGACGTAAGAAGAAAAAAAGGCCGAAGAAGTCTTCATAAGAGAAAGCAGTTTCTAGAGCTGTAGAGGTATTCTCAGAAAGTCTTCAGAGAAGAATTGCGTGTTTTCAACGCATACACATTCTCTCTCTCTCTCTCTCTCTCTCTCTCTCTCTCTCTCTCTCTCTCTCTCTCTCTCTCTCTCTCTCTCTCTCTCTCTCTCCCATTCTAATAGAACTCCTTAAAATGAGCAAAATAAACGAAAGAAAAGTTGGAAATCTTTCAAGATTACAAATTCGTTTCAGCTTAAGAATCATCTTTTCCGCTGAAGAAATTTGGAAGATTCCAGATCTTCAACACGAATCGAGGAGCAGTGTTTGGCATTGCTATAGTCTTCTAATATTTCCGTAATTGTCTTCACAAATATATAGAAAATTTTAAATGAAGATGGATGCAACTAGTAGAGAATGAACACAATAAATGAAGACTTGGAAAAGAGCGTGAAGATTTGTTTACGATTCCTTCGTAGCTCTCGTCGAGTTTGGTCTTCAGCCTTTATGATGGAGGCAAGGGGCGAATCTATCGCCACGTTTAGTAAAGAATTCACCTGACTTTATGGCGACTTCAGGGAAGAACGATAAAAATGTAAATGTATATGATCATTTAATACACTTCTGTGATATTATTTTGAGGATTATCGGTTGCTTTATCCATTTATTTATATAATTTTTGAAGTAGATAATTTCAGCTCAAGATTGAGACGACTGGTGAAATCTAACCGAGACCCTTTGCATCAGTAGGCGTAGATTTATATATATATATATATATATATATATATATATATATATATATATATATATATATATATATATATATATATAAATATATAAATATATATATATATACATATATATTTAAATATATATATATATATATATATATATATATATATATATATATATATATATATATATACACACACATATATATATATACATATATATATATATATATATATATATATATATATATATATATATATATAAATATGTCTGCGTGTGTGTATATATGTATGTATAAACACACACACACACACACACACACACACACACACACATATATATATATATATATATATATATATATATATATATATGTATGTATGTATGTGTGTATATATATATATATATATATATATATATATATATATATATATATATATATATATATATATAAATGTGTGTGTATATATATATATATATATATATATATATATATATATATATATATATATATATATATATATATATATACACACATATAAGTATATATACATATATATGTGTATGTTTGTGTATATGTATATATAAATGTTTAAATTTTCATTGAAGGCTTTAGTCAATGTGTTTTCCAAGGTCTTTAGACCTTGCTGTATCCTAGAAGAATCCTCGTATCTCCTCAGCTTCTTTAGATTCTCAGGCGTACGCCTTGTGGTAAGAGAGGGACTTCCTAATATTACGTCTTCCTGGTAGGACGCACTTTTAAGAAAAAAAAAAAAAAAAAAAATATATATATATATATATATATATATATATATATATATATATATATATATATATATATATATATATATACTGTATGTATATATATATATACATACATATATGTGTATATATATATATATATATATATATATATATATATATATATATATATATATATATATATATATATATATATATATCTACATATCAGAAGGAAGTTTTCATGCAAACACCAAGATCAAATGTTGTAATTGTGTAATCTTGTCTTACTTCGGATGATGCTTTTTGGCTGCACTTCAAACATTCTTTAAATGTTTTGAGGTCTGTAAATGCTGCATCAATCATTGGGTGATACCCAATAGTTGTGGTACAGTTTGGAGTATTGCCAGTACTAGACACAGATCCCTATACAGTAGGAATAAATTAATTTTCAAAGTGCATATGACGAGCAATAATTTTGAAAAAAAAAGAAAATCTTGTAAATCTAGCTTTGATGCTGTAATTTTTAGCACATTTTGAGGGCTTCATGAGGGTTGGTCTTGACAGTTTTCTCTGATGTTATGGTGCTCTTAATGTGGACTTTTGAATCTACTCTGCTTTTTCTTTGTTGGGTATCAGGAATAGATTTGGACAGATAAGTGGCTGATTTCCAGGCATCATGTTTCCAGAATCCAAAACCCTGCCTGAGAATTCCAACTGTGCTGTGAACTGATCCAGCTCCTTAAACATCAGACACCAGCTGATCAAAGTTATCCCAGTCCTCATGAAACGCTGTTGTGTTATGCTTTCTCCTTATTAACAAAGTGTTTATCAAACAAATTATTAAATTACCTTATGTCTAGACTGTTGACTTGAATTATAACATTTAAAGAAGTGCTTCTGCATGCTAAGCTATGTTGTCAGGATCATTGAGAAACTTATTTTTAAAAACACAAAATGAAAATACCCATTATGTAATTTCATTCTTCTGTAAGTCTTAGAGGTCATCATCGTTTTTTACTTACAAAAATTTTCTGTTTGTTTGAAGAGCAAGGTCTGGCAAGGTATATAGGAATATATCGATATATTTTTTTTTTCCCGATCATGCTGAACTCTCCCCGTGCCTCGGGTAGGGAGAGGAGTAGTCATATCCTTATGGGGGAGGGGGGGGGTCGTTTAGCGTTTGTGTGCATATCTATCTGAATATTCAACCGTCATGTTTGACAGGTCACCTACACTGATTTCTATATAAATTTTTACTTGGATATAGGTGGTAAGGTGGTTAGGGCTGCCAGGACACATCCCACGGTTCACTGTAGGCATTACCTAAGGGTCTTAGCTGCGTCTCTTTGGCTCTAACGACAATTTCATCTGGAATGGAAATCTAACAAATTCAAGTCTTCCAAGACACACACACACACACACACACACACACACACACCAGCGTTCATTTACCATGCTTGGTTACCCTTTGAAATTTGATGCCGCTAAATGCTTCCAATTACGGCTGCTGATTACATTTAGAACCTCTATGACAAATGTATTAATACAGTTCCATTTCCTAAAGCATCGACGGTTTTATCAATAAAAGGACATTGAAAAACAACATTATAGAGGCCAACTTTGTGGAGAGTTCATAAGACCTTTTATATGTCTTTTACATTTGCTGTCTTTCAGTAATAAAGAGGAACTCTCAATCTCTCAATGCCTCAGAATGAAGAAGAAAAAAGTTGTGTCACCTCCGAAACAACTATTAATCTGTTTCGGTTTGAGATTTGCACTTACATTATGATTTAACTATGGCAATATATACATACATATATATATATATATATATATATATATATATATATATATATATATATATATATATATATATATATATATATATATATATATATATAAACTCACTCACATATATATACATATATATACACACATACAATCTCCCCCAAATTGCCCAAACTACTGTTTCATAGTTAGGCAAGGAAATGGTATGAGAAGGGTTGAATCTGTGTTTGTTCCAACACGGAGTACTTACCTTTACTTAAAATTTATGATATATGCATATCTATCTAAATATTTAGTCGTCATATTTGACGGGTGGCATACTCTAGTAAGCAAGAAACCTCTTTATCAGTCATTATCAAATTTTTATTTTACAGGAGTTTTAGTATTTTGTATTTTAATCTTTTTTTTTTTAAATCATAGAAGACGGAATCGTCTTAAGTCACCAATCATCCTGTAGCAAAGAAAATAGGTTGCGTAATTTACGTCCCCCTCGATTTTTTAATGTCTTTTCCTCCTGAGTTTTCAAATTCAATTTTAACCTTATTTTTTTATTTGATTTTAACATGATTTCTTTATTCATTTTAACCCGATTTTTATTTTATTTTAACCTGATTTTCTTTTAATCTGGTTTTCTAAATTTGATTATAACCTGATTTAAAAAAAAAAAAAAAAATATCGACCTATTTTTGTTATTCACCTTTTTTCGTTTCACTTATACTTTATATCCGGTTTATGTTGAGCTGGTGTTGCTAAAATCTGAGGTTAATCTTTGTACGTTTTATTCTTCGTAGGTTTATATTGCGTAAGAGTAGCGGTGTGCGGAAAGTTCATGCATCAGAAAAACCACAATACAAGTTGTTTTTGTTGTTGCTGTTATTATTATTATTATTATTATTATTATTATTATTATTATTATTATTATTATTATTATTATTATTATCATTATTATTATTATTATGATTATTATTATTATCATTATTATTATCAAAGAACAATGGTTCTAACACGGAATAAAGCCGAGTGAGGAAAGATAATAAATAAACTTCAAGAGAAGTAATGAACAATTAATTTAGGATATCTTAATTATTATTATTACTACGAGCTAAGCTCCAACACAGAAAAATAGCCCAATGAGAAAAGGAAATAGATAAACTACAAGTAAAAATAGTGATGAGTCAAAATAAGAAAATTTATGAACAGTAACAACATTAGAATTCTTTTGTAGAATTGTAGAGGCAATGCCCATATATTCTTCCTCAGTTCAAAAACAAAGATAGGTAGTCAGAATAGGTCACCCAAAATCCATATATCATCTCGAAATCCAAAAGGGATTAATATTCAATATAAGCAATTGAAAGGATTACTCAGTCTGGCAGCTTTCTCTCTCTCTCTCTCTCTCTCTCTCTCTCTCTCTCTCTCTCTCTCTCTCTCTCTCTCTCTCTCTCTCTCTCTCTATTATTATTATTATTATTATTATTATTATTATCATTATTACTATTATTATGAGCTAAGCTACAACCCTAGTTGGAAAAGCTGGATGCTATAAGCCCAGGGGCTCCAACAGGATAGTAGCTTCGTGAGGAAAGGAAACTAACAGGATAGTGTGCCTGAGTTTACCCTTAAGCAAGAGGAATCTACTCCAAGACATTAGAAAACCTGATGCAGTCCATAGCGCTACCCAAGACGAACTTATCTGAATTAGTTTAATACATGAATATAAGTGAATGTTCTTTTAAATAACGGTTTTATCGTGAATTATATAGATGAAAGAATGGAAGGAAGGAATAAACGTAGAAAGAATATAAGAACGATGGAGATACAAGGCTTTTGGAGGTTGGTAGTCAAAATATTATTTTCTGTCTTTCATGGCAGAAGAAACATTCTTTGTGTTCAGTTCACTAAAGGACACCCAAAAATTTTAAACAAAACCCTTCTAAATGTCTTAAACTATTTACATGCAAATGGACGTCATTGCTAAACCTTTTTTTTTTTTATCGCAGTAATAATTTTACCTAAAACGGTAACCGATTTTTGTCGGATTATGTTGGGGAATTGAAATCATAAATTAAAAGTCATGTGCAGTTTTTTATTTTTTTTCAAACATGAAAGAAATAAGAATTAGAAGTTTTCTAAGGAGATTAATAAGACCTTTATGTAAATAAATTAACATTTATAGCACATGTATTCATAATATTCGTTAAAATGAATGTCAATTCTTCATACTTAGAAGGTAAATGACGTAACTGAAATTTTAGGCTTCATGTATTTTCAGAATAATATCTAACATTTATATATTCCTTTTGTCAATGCCTTAGCTTTTTTAAAAGTGAAACTTAGTCTATGCTCTATTTTTTTCTGAACCTATGTCTCTTGACTAATATGAATGTTTAAAAAAAGGGATTTTTTTTTTATCTCAACGTCGTAAGTTTTGGACGTTGACTTTTATTTCTTGTACAATTGAGTTGAAAATGAATGATGTGGGATCTTTTGTGTACAGTATATGTCAACTGACCGAGCTTTAATTACTCTATATTGCCTTTGGTAAGTAAACACATTGCTCAAGAATATTTCAACCGGCAATAACGTTATCATTATCTTTCAGAAAATCACCTTGCCTTGACAGACTGACGTGTAGATATATTTACTTTCATTGTTGCCGTTTGTCTGTTATTCATAAGTAACGCTTTTGTTACTTGAGTACGTAATGTTCAGAATGGGCTATTCTATGTCTCATATATGGAATTAATTTTCTCTCTCTCTCTCTCTCTCTCTCTCTCTCTCTCTCTCTCTCTCTCTCTCTCTCTCTCTCTCTCTCTCTCTCTCTCTCTCTCTCTTTCTCTCTCTCTCTCTCGTTTGCGTGTGTAGAATTAAGACTTTGAAAAGGCGCAAGAATACCCGTAAGATATCCGAAAAGTAAATACATATGTTACGTTTTTTATTACTAAATTTGATTTAAAATTAATTTTTCCTACTGTTGACATATTGATATTGCAAGTTTTAGACAGAATTTTTATATTCTGGTCTGTTTATGGACAATATAACTAACGTTAATGCAAATACCAGGACACAGCGTATCACACTGTAGATATGCCTGTATATGTGCGCATTGATATGCCATATATATATATATATATATATATATATATATATATATATATATATATATATATATATATATATATATATATATATATATATATACATATATA
>NC_090727.1:110136388-110143888 GCF_036898095.1 Palaemon carinicauda | reverse complement strand
TTATCCTCGCCGATAATTCATTTTTGGTCAAATTATTGCCATTAAAGAAAAAGCCTCCAGATAAAAAATTACGTTTCCTATCCTACATTCATTAGGGCTGTACATGAATAATCTAGTTCCTTTAACAAGTAGTTATTATTATTATTATTATTATTATTATTATTATTATTATTATTATTATTATTATTATTATTATTATTATTATTATTATACCACAGTCATTACTCCAAATGAAAGAAATAAAATATTGTTTATAGTACCAACGAAGCAAAACGTTCGACAACCTGTAGACTCTCTAATATGAAAACGTCACATCCCTATGCGTTAGTAATCTATGGGGTTATCACTCGTAATATGGCAGAGTCGTATTCCCCTACAAGTATGCTCCGATTGATGCTCCCGGAAGTGTTTACTGAACCCGAACAATACCGCTCGAGGCATTGATCAGCGGTGTGGTGTGGTTCAGATGGCCAGGAAACCAGTGACCCGTTGAGACCCTTTGAATGGCCAACCAGTACTACATTGAATGCTGCTCTCAGGTTACGGCTCATTTTCCCTTTGCCTACACAGACACCGAATAGTCTGGCCTATTCTTCACACATTCTTCATACTTTACTTTGATGGCTGCTTTTCCGGTCCCATACATCAGGGGATCCCCACTCTCTACGGGACCTCCACTGTCGTTTTATCTTATTTGTTCAGAGTATTTAACGTTTTATGTCTCATATTCTTCATTTATTGTTAAATCGTCACTGTCAAAAGACTCATGAAATAAGAAAGTCTTCAGTTTCCTCCTGAAAGCCTTAATGTCTTCAATAATGCGAATGTTTCGTGGGAGCTTATTATATAATCTAGGGGCCGCATATTTAACGGCTCTAGACCCTACAATAGACATTTATCTAGGTTCCAATAGTTTGAAGCCATCTGTAACTATTCTTGTGTCGATACGATTTGTAGTCTGGGCGATATGTAGCAATTCTCTTAAGTATTTTGGACGACCGGTTTTGATAACTTGGTGGGTTATTATACATATTTTGAATTCAGTTCTCGCTTTAATCGGAAGCCAGTGTAAATCGATTTGTATAGGGGTGATCCATTCTCTAGGTGGTACACCTTTTGTCAGTCTTGCTCGTCTGTCTATTATGTTTTGTAATTTCTCAAGTTACACTTTTGGTAAATTGTAGTAGATAGAGTTGCAGTAGTCAATCCTGGTAATAACACAGTTTATCACAATTTTCTTTACGGAATTTTCGTCTAGGTACTTTTTTATTAACGCAATATTTCTTAGATGATAACCAGCAGTTTTTATTACATTATTTATTTGGGCATTCAGAGACAGGTTACAGTCAAGAAATACACCTAGATCTCGAACTTTACTAGATATCGGCACCGAGTCATTATTTGTGTCCATTTGAATATCATCTAAGTTTCTCACGCTGTTTCTCTTGCCCACCACCATGAATTCAGTTTTGTTCTCATTTCATTTGAGTTGTTTAAATGTCATCCATTATCTAACACTATCAAGGATTAGGTTTAGAGTTTCAATAGTGTCATGCATATCATTAATGGAGAAGTAAAATTGTGTGTCATCTGCAAATAGTTAAGGAAAAAAAATCTGTTGATAATTAAATCAACTAATACAACAACAAAAATTACTGAAAGAAAACGTGAGGTTGAACAAGCACTTAGAGACATTCCTATACTTAACACCAGGTCAACTACGAATGGAAATGTTGTTGTAAACTTTGCAGACAATATGATCAGAGAAGAGGCAGCAAATAAAATTTAGACATAGGTGGCTGTCACTGAAACGAGAAAAATCGGAAAACTAGTATTTTTGATAGACCAATAGTATAGATGCAGAATAAGATTGGGCCAAGTACACTCCCCTGGGATACCCCTCTGTTTAAGGGTTCATATGATGAATAAGAGTTTCCAATTCATACACAGAAATTTCTACCAACCAAGTAGTCTTTTAGGTATTCGAAAGTTTTATCTTCAACGCCGATGGACCGTAGATCATTCAGTAGCAGTTCATGCACAACTGTATCAAAAGCAGCACCGATATCGAGTAATATTAAAATACATTTATTTTCATCCATCATTTTTAGCATATCATTTACAACACAGTAGATGGCTGTCTCCGTATAGAATAGTTTTCTGCAAGCAGATTGCTTGTCAGGCAAAGCTTCTATCACTTTTAAGTGGCTTACTAGTTGTTCAAGAATTACATATTCAAGCACTTTTGAGACAAAGGATAGACTTGAAATAGGTCTATATGAGCTTGATTCCTGGTGGTCCAGTGCATTCTTCAGAACTGGTGTGATTATAGCCATTTTCTCAGATTTAGGAAACTCACATTCATCAATGCTTGCATTTGCTATTCTTATTATTATTTCGGCTAGACTAGAAAAGTCTCTCTCTCCAATTACTTCAGATATTTGCATAGGATCGATCGCGCACTTTGTTTTATTTGCTCTCTTGATAATTCTGGTGATGTCCTCTTGTGTTATGTTGTTAAATCGTAATAATTTTGTCTGTGTGTCTGGTGTCTTATTAATCTGATGTTGAGTATTTACAAATGACCTGGTTATGTTTTCAATTTTGTTTTCAAGGAATACTAGAAAATTATTTGCTAGTTCCTGGTCACTGTATCCATTAGGTAGCTTCTTTTCTTTTATATTTCCCATTATACCATTCAGGAGACGATATAACTTATTTATGTCTGTTGCTGCTTCGAGGATCTTTCTCTTGTAGTATTCCCTTTTTTTCCTTCTTAGTAGGTAGTTATATTTACATGCAGAAGTTTTGTATTCTGCACAAGTACTTTCAGTTTTTAACCTATTCCACTTTCTTTCTTTACGTCTTTTTTCCCTCTTTTTTAACAAAGTCTCTCCATCAAACCAAGGAGATTGGTCTTTTACGGTTATATTTTTTTTCCATTGGTAAGCACATGGTATCATATTCACTTTTACTCACTTCATTATAAGTGGTCATAAGACAGTTAGCACACTTATCTCCTAACAGATGTTGGTCATCATGATCACAGGGAACGTTGATAGCATCATTTATTTTCTTTGTAACTTCTTCAATAAATACGGTAGGAGAAAAAATTTGATTTATGTCTAAAGTTTATTTTCTTTACTAATGCATGTTTTTGTAGAGGTAGACTAAATGTAATAAGTTTGTGTACTGGGGAGATAGTTCATTTCTCTTCGAATTTTATATCAGATACAATATTATTCATGGCATCACGTAGAACTAAGTCTAGCGTATACCCAGTTAAAGTAGTTGTGCAGTCGACATTATTCACTGGTCGATATGATTCTAGTAACTCACTAAATGCCAAAGCGTCAGGATTTGATGCGTCATCCTTCCAAAAATTGAAGTCTCCACAGATAACTAATTCGTTTTTCTCCATGATGATCATCTCAATGAGAGCACCGAATTCTTCAAAAAAGATACTAGTGTTTGTTCTAGGAAGTTGGTAGATTGTTACAAAGGATATTCTTCTATTTTTTGGCGTAAATTTTATTTCTATATATTCAAAGCTTGTTGCACTAATTCTTTTCAACGTTTTGAGATTTGAGTGACTTTTATGAATAAAGAGTCCGACACCCCCACCAGACCTACCCTCTCTCGGTATGTGAAAGAAGGCAAGTGTGGGGGGCGTCATTTCACTGATCTTTGCCTTGTCCAATTTATTTAGCCATGTTTCAGATAATGCTAGCATATCCAAATATTTCTCGTTTATCAATTCTCGAATTTGAACAGTCTTATTACCTACAGATTGTATATTTACATAGCCACAGTTTATGACATCCCTAGTAACCATGATCTGTATTTTCCGCTAGTCTTTTCAAATCCAGGTCAAAAGCATTGCAGTCTCTAGAATTTAGTGTGTGGTCACTTGGTCTGTTTAACTTTGTGCAGTTTATACACTTTGACACTTGCGATTTACACTCCCTGGTGGAGTGTCTCCCTGAACATTTCCAGCAGACTTTATCTTCATTCTTAGACTTGCAATCTTTTTCAAAATGTCCATACCTCTGACAGTGGTAGCAGGTGATCACGTGGTACCTATCACGTATGTTATAGATACCCCATCGTAACGAAACTCTGTCCCCATTACCAGGAATAGCCCTCCGAACTTCAGGATCACATTTCAGCACATGGTGGGTGGTCCCCCCCACCCCCGAGGCATTTTTCTTCAGGAGTACACTTATCTTATCTTATATATTTTGGATTTGGTCCAGGAAGCGATTTCTTTGAATCAAAGCATTTACTACATCATCTTCATCATTGTATACATTGCATATCATTATTTTGGGTTTTAGTTTTCCGATTTTTCTCGTTTCAGTGACAGCCACCTATGTCTGAATTTTGTTTGCTGCCTCTTCTCTGATCATATTGTCTGCAAAGTTTACAACAACATTTCCATTCGTAGTTGACCTGGTGTTAAGTATAGGAATGTCTCTAAGTGCTTGTTCAACCTCACATTTTCTTTCAGTAATTTTTGTTGTTGTATTAGTTGATTTAATTATCAACAGATTTTTTTTCCTTAACTTTGTCAGCAAATGTCGGTTTCTCCGGTTTTGGGTCTATCAATGTTTGAAGTGTTGCTTTCATTGATTTCATATTCATGGCAAGAATGTTAACTTTCTCAGTGAGGTCGGTGATGTGGGTGGAATTTGCTCCGTCTGCACTAAGATTCGCAAGTTTTTTTTCCAAGTCATCTACTTTCCCATCTTGTTCGTTCAGGGCCAGATTACTCATGTTTACATCTTCCTTTAATTTTGATATTACTAAATTGTTTCATCTGGCATCACATACGCAGTAAGGGCATAACCAATCTAGGTTATTCTGGTCAATCTCACTGATGGTTGTCACTGTATGCACACATCTCTTATGGTAGAGTCTTTTGCATTCACATTCTATACATTTTTTCTGCTCTCCATCCGTTTCATTACATTTGAAGCAGATATAGTTAGGAGCAGACAGAGTGTACTGTTTCTTAGCACTTAGATTTCTCCATAAGACTAACTAATATCTTTTCAATGATATTCTAAGCGAGAAACACAAAGCTAAAACATGACTCAGGGCATCAATAGCAGAGCTGCTCGACACAACACGTCCACACTCTTGCACTGCCACTTACTGTCACCTAACAACACTGAGATTACCAGAGTTCTTAGCTCAAGGGGTTACTACTACACTGTAATTGTTCAGTGGCTACTTTTCTCTTGGTTAGGGTAGAAGAGACTCTTTAGCTATGGTAAGCAGCTCTTCTAGGAAAAACACTCCAAAATAAAACCATTGATCTCTAGTCTTGTGTAGTGCCATAGCCTCTGTACCATGGTCTTCCACTGTCTTGGGTTAGTTCTCTTGCTTGAAGGTACACTTGGGCACACCATTGAATCTTATTTTTCTTTCTCATGTTTTTTTTTTTTTTTTTTTTTTTTTTGAAGTTTTAATGGTTTATATATGAAAATTCTATTTCAGTATTGTTACTGTTCTCAAGTTTTACAATCTAATTGTTAATTACTTCTCTTGTAGTTTATTCATCTCATTATTTCCTTTCCTCACTGGGCTATTTTTCTATCGGGTGAACTAAGGTTCCGGCATCGAGGATTTACGGCCACGTGACCTAAGAGGTTTAAAGGCCACTGATGAAAGGCAGAGGCAAGGGACAGTGATATTGCCCTAGCAAGCTGGATAATGCCCTAGAGACTGACTATATATACATATAATCAGCTCCCAGGCCCCCTCTCCATGCAAGCTAGGACCACGGAGGGCCAGGCAATGGCATCTGATGACTCAGCAGATAGATCTATAGGCTCCCACAAACCAGCCATGCTTACCTCACAAAGATGGTGAGGTTGCAGCGACCAAAGCAATTAACGAGTTTGAGCGGGATTCGAACCTCAGTCTGGCAATCACCGGTCAGGGACGTTACCACATCGGTCACTACAACCAAGAGGTGCATTACCCATTTTCGTTAGGGGCATCATCAAAAATGTTCTCCACAATATAGTCTTTATATTAAAGTGTAATTCCATCACTCAACCAAAAATAGTCCTGAAGAAGAGTCACGATGTGATTCGAAACACGTCTTGACACCAACTAATAAATGAAGAAATGTAAATGCTGTTTTACTGTTATTTTCAAAACCATCTGGAGGACAGTCTGTTCAGAGAGAAACTATCTTCGACTTTTGGACGTCACTAAGACGTTGTTTATTAATTGCAAGCGTAAATTAACATGCCAAAGGACCATATATGTATATATATATATATATATATATATATATATATATATATATATATATATATATGTGTGTGTGTGTGTGTGTGTGTGTGTGTGTGTGTGTGTGTGTGTATGTGTCTGTGTCCTTGTCTTAAATATACTTTCCCATCCTGAGTCCAATTTAATAACCATCATGAATTTGACTAATTTGCCGAATGTACCTTACCAGTGATTCATTTAATCATTCCGACGAATTAGATTTCCCATTCAAGACAATGGCCTCCGATAAAGAGAAACTGGTTTCCTTTCCCGAAGAAATTTTTGATTGGCAATTATTGACACATTGCTTTAATGAATACAATCACAGTATTGAGCAGGGGGTGTCCTGAAATCTTTAATGGTGTTACAAACATACACAAACACACATATTTTATATATATATATATATATATATATATATATATATATATATATATATATATATATATATATATATATATATATATATATATATATATATATATATATATAATTTCTCAATAGGGATACCTTAACGTGGTGAAAGGGCTTGTGTGTCGCCATGATCCGCAAAGTTGTAATATTTAGGGCCACCCATACTAGGTTAGTTTTCTCCGAGCGATTAGACAAAAATCTCCTACCATCATCCATCTGCGCTGGCCAGCGTGGTGATGAAAATGACCAAACCCCAGATATGACAGTAATTGTTTTACATTATATATCATGCCAGTAGCCCCCCCCCCCTCTCTCTCTCTCTCTCTCTCTCCCAAAGAACGTCTCTGCGTATCACTTCCAATAACTCATGTATCTTATTCATAATTTCAACATTAATTCGGCATCGGAGCGTCCATTGCTACCAAGAGGTACCTACTATCCCTTCCCTTAGTCCCCCCCCCCCCCCCTTCTCCATCCAGCACCCCCACTCCTCTCCCCGAACTCCCTCTTTGGGAAGTCATCATCTCCAGTCGAAGTCAATCCCTTAGGACGAGAAAATCCGTCTGAGATTTTGCATATCTTAATTGGGAATTTGGGAATTGATACTCGTATTATTTTTTTCATTTTCCATGTGTAAAATTAATTTTTTTATTTTATTTATTTTTTTTTTTTTTTTTGAGCGGTTTGATCGAGTTGGTTTTTATTGTCTGAAAGTTTGGAATACCTAACTTTTATTTTTTCCTTCAGGTTGGTTTTATATTTGTTTATTTTTATATTCAGTGATTTCATTAATTTGGTATT
>NC_090727.1:110108888-110131388 GCF_036898095.1 Palaemon carinicauda | reverse complement strand
TGTTCAGCAAATTTTTTTTAATCTATAGATTTAGATATTTTTCAATTATTTCATGTAATTTTAGTGTTGTGGGAGCCTCTGAAAGGTTGTAGTGGCTGCTTGAGAAAAGATCTGGTAGTGATTAACCTTTCTGTCTGTATGAGTTGTAACCTTTTTAGAGGCTGTGAAAGAAATGCAAATTGTGGTGTCGTGTATAATTTTACGCTTCTATAAAAGCCTTTTAAACATTGTACAAATTGTACAGTAAGTGCAAGAGGTGTTGTAGCCAGTGATGTTAGCCTTTTTGGAATTATCATTTTACAACTCTTAAATTGTTTTGATTATTTTATAAGAGAATATCGTCATTGCCATTATCAATATCATCATCACTTTTGTTTTGCCGCAACAAATGGTCTTAAGACCAGTTTCCATTTGCTTAATTTCCAAACATTATTTCCCACTTCCCTTTGTGTGCTTCTTATCATCTCTCTCTCTCTCTCTCTCTCTCTCTCTCTCTCTCTCTCTCTCTCTCTCTCTCTCTCTCTCTCTCTCTCTCTCTCTCTCTCTCTCGGTAATGAACTAGAATTGATAATCTATAAATAGGTGTTGCAACAAATATGGTCATCTACGCTGAAAATTCCTTTTTTGGTCTAATTATTGCCATTACAGAAAAAGCTTCCAGATAAAAAATTACACTTCATATCTTACATTCATTAGGGCTGTATATGAATAATCTAGTTCCTTTAAGAAGTAGTTAACATCATTATTATTATTATAAATATTATTATTATTATTATAAATATTATTATTATTATTATAAATATTATAATTATTATTATCATTACTGTTGTTGTTGTTGTTGTTTGGTTGTTTTTGTTGTTATTATTATTGTTGTATAAAGGCTTAAAGATCAGTTCTCCGGCTTGAAAGTATATTCAGGCACATTATTCTATCTGTTTCTTTATTTCCTTTCCTCACTGGGCTATTTTCCCGGTTGGAGCTTATAGCTTCCTAGTTTTTCAACTATGTTTGTAGCTTGGCCAATAGTAATAATAATAATAATGATAATTATTATTATTATTAATATTATTATTATCATTATTATTATTATCAATATTATTATTATTATTATTATTATTATTATTATTATTATTATTATTATTGTTGTTGTTGTTGTTGTTGTATAAAGGCTTAAAGGCCAATTATAAGCGACATAGGCAATGGATAGGATTTATATCCAAGGCCTAAGTCCCTTCGAGACCAAACTAAGACCAAGGGGAGCCAAGCAATGGCTGCTGATGACTCAGCAGGTAGGCCTAAAAGCTAGCCCCAAAATTGCCATTCCCTCCTGGCATGGATAGTGAGGTAGTGAATGCTGATAACAACTCTTTCGAGCTACAAGAGGGGCTCGAACTCCCGACCCACATATCGCGAGTCAGAGACATAAAGTGTCTAGAGAGTATCTTGAAAAACATACGCCTATCACCATCTTATACCTGTTGACATAACGATTACTCTTATCCTATTGTTGTCGTAATAATTATGATGGACAGTCTATGATACTTTAATTATTATCCAATTTTGAAAACGTCAGCTCTCTTGCTTGAGGGTATATTCAGGCACACTATTCTAACTTTTTCCTTATTTCCTTTCCTCGCTGGGCTATTTTCCCTGTTGGAGCCCTTGGGCTTATAGCTTCCTGGTTTTCTAACTATGGTTGTAGCTTGGCGAATAATAATAATAATAATAATAATAATAATAATAATAATAATAATAATAATATTATTATTATTATTATTATTATTATTATCATACGGCAGTCATTGCTTCAAATGAAACAATTGAAATATCGTTTATAGTACCAACAAAGCAAAACGTTCGACAACCAGTTGAGTCACTAATATGAAAACGTCACATCCCTATGCGTTAGTAATCTATGGGGTTATCACTCGTAATATGGCAGAGTCGTATTCCCCTACAAGTATGCTCCGATTGATGCTCCCGGAAGTGTTTACTGAACCCGAACAATACCGCTCGAGGCATTGATCAGCGGTGTGGTGTGGTTCAGATGGCCAGGAAACCAGTGACCCATTGAGACACTACCGCTAGAGAGTCATTTTGGGTCCTTTGAATGGCCAAACAGTACTACATTGAATGTTTCTCTCTAGTTACGGCTCATTTTTCCTTTGCCTACACAGACGCTGGATAGTGTGGCCTATTCTTCACATATTCCTCATACACCTGACAACACTGAGATTACCAAACTGTTCTTAGCTCAAAGGGTTAACTACTGCACTGTAATTGTTCAGTGGCTACTGTTCGATATTGACACTTAGGTAGGAAGTTCTATTAACCATAATAATTACCTGGAACATAGATGAACAATTGTTAGTAATTATTTCTCTGCTGATCCCATCTCGTCAATGTGTGCTTGATGGATAATAAGACGTTGGTATTCTAAAAAATACCTTTAAAAGACTACATTGTAATGTTCACTCTGTGACAGCTGACTCCCAAGTGCATATGGAGCGTCTTACACAGTCTGACAAACCAAAACATTGCTAAACAAAAGAGCATCGCTCTGAAAAGACTTAAATCCTACTCCAGTACAAATCATAAAGAATCACATCCTATCTGAGGTAATCAACAAATGTTTGAATCCTAATACCAAAACAAATCATTACTCTTATGTACAAAGCATAACATGTCTTATTCATGCAATATGATGCAATGTTGCGCAATACCTGCAACACTTGAAATAATATAGTACATTACAATAATACATAACAGCTACTTTCCTGATCTGATCAGGGTAGAAGAGACTCTTTAGCTATGGTAAGCAGCTCTTCTAAGAGAAGGACACTACAAAATCAAACCATAGTTCTCTAGTCTTGGGTAGTGCCATAGCCTCTGTACTATGGTCTTCCACTGTCTTGGGTTAGATTTCTCTTGCTTGAGCATACACTCGGGCACACAGAATCTTATTTTTATTCCTCTTGTTTTTTTTTTTTTTTTTTTTTTTTTTTTGAAGTTTTAATAGTTTATAAATGAAATTTTTATTTCAATGCTGTTACTCTTCTTAAGTATTTAATTTTAATTGTTAATACTTCTCTTGTAGTTTATTCATCTCCTTATTTCCTTTCCTCACTGAGCTATTTTCCTATCGGGTAAACTAGGGTCATGGCATCGAGGTTTTACGGCCACGTGACCTAAGAGGTTTAAAGGCTGCTCAAGAATGTCAGAGGCAAGGGACAGTGACATTGCCCTAGCAAGCAGGATAATGCCCTAGAGACTGACTATATATACATATGATCAGCACCCAGGCTCCCTCCCTACCCCAGCTAGGACCAGAGAGGGCTAGGCAATAGCTGCTGAAGACTCAGCAGATAGACCTATAGGCTCCCACAAACCCGCCATGGATAGCTCACAAGGATGGTCAGGTTGCAGCGACCAAAGTAACTAATGAGTCAGGCGATCACCAATCAGGGACGTTACCACATCGGTCACCACAAGCAAGAGATGCATTACCCATTTTCGTTAGGGGCATCATCAAAAATGTTCTCCACAATATAGTCTTTATATTAAAGTGTGATTCCATCACTCAACCAAATATAGTCCTGAAGAAGAGTCACGATGTGATTCTCCCATTCAAGACAGTGGCCTCCGATAAAGAGAAATTGGTTTCCCTTCTCGAAGAAATGTTTGATTGGCAATTATTGTCACATTGCTTTAATGAATGCAATCAGGGTATTGAACAGGAAGTGTCCTGAAATCTATAGGGGGTTTTACAAACATACACAAACACACATACACATTATATATATAATTGTATATATATATATATATATATATATATATATATATATATATACAGTATATATATATATATATATATATATATATATATATATATATATATATATATATATATATATATATATATATATATATATATATATAACGGATTTTGAGCGAAGCGAAAAATCTATTTTTGGGTGAGATAGCCATGGCGTCCTGATGGAAGGTTCCTTTTTGGTAGCTTCCTTGGGTATAAGACTACTAAGATATTCCCAGAGAATTTAACCACAGGTTATCACAGAATTCTAACTTCTGGAGCGAGTATCTCAAAGGTTTCCCTTTAAGACATCGTAATACAACAGGGGACGCGCATGTCTGAACTCGCCACATAGCTATCTTCACCCCGAACAGAGTTAATGCTTCGGTGTGTAAGGACTGAGAATAGCTGGGAGCCGTTCCACAGCTAATCTCACTCGTGGCTACTACTGATACTCGAGACGTAAACAAACGGACGCCCTTGCTCTAATGACGTCACGCCCGTCTTCATCCTGAAGCCAGTTGCTGCCCATCACCATGATACAGTAGCACAGGGTGGGAACAAAACTGGACGAAGTAGTAGGGAGGGTCTATCAGTACGCCATGGCTATCTCACCCAAAAATAGATTTTTCGCTTCGCTCAAAATCCGTTTTTTGGGCTCAAGCCATGGCGTCCTGATGGAAGAATACCAGAGAATCAATGTATCGTGGTAGATTTTCCCCCTAGTATTAAGTGCCTAGGCATTGACAAAACAGCAAAGTAATCTTAGATAAAGAACCATAGGGAAGAAGTATCCTGCCCCCCTTGGCAGTGAAGTTCCCATGGGCTATGCCGACGTCAAAGTGGTATTGAAGGGCTATTCATCCTGAGAGAAGAACTTGAAGAACTTAGAGATGAAGCTGAATGTTTGGTATTTGTATAGGAACATTCTGAAATTAGACCAGTGGTGGTTGGACACTGTGTATAGAGTTCATCTCTTGGGTATCAGAAGTAAGTATTCGTGTAGGAACCTTACTTAGTCAGGGTGAATATAATTTAGGATTAGACATCTTAAATTCTTCATAACCATAAGAAAGGAGGAATAAATAAAACTATGACAGGTATGTATTTCATAGTAAGTAGGAGCTGATAGAGACGCACAAGTAATAAAATAGAAATTTTATTTCATAAATACAGAAATTAAATAATTTACAGCAAAGTAAAGTTCATTTACAGTAATTATAATGTACATAGAAATAAAGGCTTGCTCTTGAATCTGAAAAGGAATTTCAGGATATTAGTAGGTACTCGTTCTCGAGGAACGCAAGTCTTTATTTAAAACACATCATGCTCAAGGCATGCGGCACTTGTGTGACACTATGACATTTCACCTGGGATAAGAACAGTTATAAAAGCACTAAGTGTTTTTCGACATCACTATGAATCGCTCGAGGGTCAACATAGGCACCCGAAGAGTTAGAGTCCCAAGTAACTCACTGTTCTACGCAGAGTTAGGTGCAGGTTTCATAACACTACCTGCGGCTACCACAAAATGTTTGACTTCGTGCACTTGTTTCGCATAGTGTTTAAAGAAAACTCGCGAGGACTTCCAGCCCGTGAAGTTTTTAAGGCTTTCAAAGTCCATGCTCTGAAAGAAATTCAGAGATGATGCCACTTTTCTAGGATCATGACCAGCGGGTGTACTGTTCGGATCCGCTCTGCGAATGAAGTAGGTGATTTTCGCTCTTAATTGTTTCAGTGACAGGTCGCTGCCCGATGTTTCTCCTTTGAAGAGTTGGCCTCCACCAAAGTTCGAAGTTCTGCGAAGATAGACCTTGAGGCTCTCTACTGGACATAGAGAGACATCCTCCTTCAGGGGGCATATTCTCCAAGGGCCCCATCTTTTGGTGGGTAATTCATTTTTAGCGAGAAACGTCGGATCAGGGGAGAGGGTCACTTCTCCTGAATCGGTAAACAGGATGTGTCCCTCTTCTCTTGATAATGCCACTATTTCGCTGACTCGAGCTCCCGAAGCGAGAGCAAATAAAAATATAACTTTCTGAGTCAGATCCTTGAGAGGGCATGAATCGTTGTCCAAGTTGGAGGCGAAATGGAGTACCTTGTCTAGTGACCAGGAGATCGGTTTCGGTGGGGGTGCTGGACGTAGGCGAGCACATGCTTTTGGTAGTTTGTTGAAGATGTCGTTGGACAGATCAATTTGGAAAGCATATAGAATTGGTCTAGTCAAGGCCGATTTGCAGGTTGAAATCGTATTGGCTGCTAATCCTTGTCCATGAAGGTGAATAAAGAAGGACATACAGAAATCAATCATGATTTCTTTAGGATTTTTTATCTTGACAAAGGAGACCCATTTCCTCCAGGATGATTCATATTGCCGTCTCGTGGATTCGGTCTTGTATTCCTCTAGGAAGTCTAGACTTTTCTTCGAGATCCCAAACCTCTTCTTTGCGGCAAGGGAGAGAAAATCATGAGATGAAGGTCCTTGATTTTCGATGATGAAGCGAAGACAGTCGACTTCTGTACTTGTTGAGAGAGAACTGGGCCCGGGAGAGGGATCAGCTTGGGCTGCAGCTCCAGGACCAGGGGGTACCAGTTGCTCCGGGGCCACTTGGGAGCCACTAGGGCCGCTGTCCCTTTGAAGGTTCTCAGTTTGGAGAGGACTTTCAACAGAAGGTTGGTGGGAGGGAACAGGTAGATCTTGGACCATCTGTTCCAGTCCAGTGACATGGCATCCACTGCTTCTGCTTTGGGGTCCTCGTACGGGGCTACGTACAGAGGAAGTTGATTGTTGTCGCTCGTTGCAAAGAGATCTATCTGAAGTTCTGGGACTTGGTGAGAGATGAAGGAGAACGATCTTGCGTCTAGAGACCATTCCGACTCTATCGGGTTTGTCCGATATAGAGCATCCGCTGTCACGTTGCGGAATCCTTGTAGGTGAACTGCAGACAGGTGCCACTTCTTCTTCTCTGCCAGACGGAAGATTGGGAGAAGCACCTGATTTATCTGGGGTGATCTTGAGCCTTGACGATTGAGACAACGAACTACCACCGAGTTGTCTAGGGTTAGACGGATGTGGATCGAGGGCGGCGGGGATAACTTCTTCAGTGTTAGAAGGACCGCCATGGCCTCCAAGATGTTTATGTGGAACGTCTTGAATAGTGGAGACCAGGTACCTTGAACCTGTTTCTGGTGGGAGTGACCTCCCCAACCTTCCAGTGAGGCATCCGTGTGGATGTTGAGTGATGGAGGAGGGTGTTGGAGAGGAATGGACCTTTTCAGGGCCTTTTCTTCCGACCACGGCTTTAGGAGGCGTCGCAGTCTGTTTGGAAGCCGTCTCTTGAGGTCTCTTCGAGCGATGGATGCCGAGCGTCTCCAGACTCCCGCGGCATCCTTTAGCTGTGCACGAAGCACTGGGTTTGTCACTGAGGCGAATTGTAGAGAGCCTAGAACTCGTTCCTGCTGTCGTCTTGAAATGCGTTTGGATTTCAGTAGTCGCTTGACAGACCCTGCTATTTCCTTCCTTTTCTTCTGGGGGATGGAAAGGCGGTGTGACTGAAGATTCCAGTGGATTCCCAACCACTAAAACTTCTGAGCTGGAGAGAGGCGAGATTTTTTCTCGTTGATCTTGAATCCCAGGTGTTCTAGGTACTGGGTAACTTCGTTGCAAGACTTTGCACACTCTTCGGGCGATGGAGCCCAGACTAGCCAGTCGTCGAGGTAGGCCATCACCTGGACGTTTCGTAGGCGGAGTTGTTGTACTATGGCATCCGCCAGTTTTGTGAAGATCCGAGGGGCCACGTTGAGGCCGAAGGGCATGGCCCGGAAGGCGTAGCTTTTCCTTTGGAGTCGAAATCCTAGGTAGGAGGAAGCGTGATGGTTCATTGGAACGTGCCAGTAGGCATCCGCCAGGTCTATAGAGACCGTATAGGAACCTTGAGGCAGAAGGGTCTTTATTTGTTGAAGCGTCAGCATCTTGAATTTGTTGTTCGCTATGAACTTGTTGAGGGGGGATAAGTCCAGAATGACTCTGAGTTTGTCTGAGTCCTTCTTGGGAACACAAAACAGTCTCCCTTGGAACCTGGTTGACTTTACTCTCCTTATCACCTTCTTGTTCAAGAGGTCTAGAACATATTCTTCCAGAAGGGGGGTTGATTGTTGGAAGAATTGCTGGAAGATTGGGGGTGGTTGAGTCCAACTCCAGCCTAGACCCTTCTTGACGATGCTGTGCGCCCAGGGATCGAAGGTCCAACGATCCTGGAATTGGCGGAGTCTTCCTCCCACCGGAAGCACTTCATTGCTTCTGGTGTCCTGAGGACTTGCTGCCTCGGCCGCTAGCTCCCTTTCCTCCTCTACCTCTGGAGGGACGGCGAGATGCGTCTTTGCTTGCACCCCTGAATGAGCCTCTACCTTTGGCACGAAAGGTAGTTGATTGTTGCTCAAAGGCAGGGGTGAAGACCGGTGACTGTGACAACACCGGTTGGGGGACCAATTGAAAGGTCTGTTGTGGTTGGGCAACCACTTGGGAGGTAGCGGGTCCCGGAAACTGACGTCTTTGCTGACGTTGCTGGGGTTTTGGCTTTTGGGGTTTCCTCTTAGGCTGAGGTCCGTCGTCCTGAGAGGGTTTCCTTTTCCTGGACATGCCCCACTTGTGGAGAAGGTTCCTATTCTCCGTGGCGGCTCTGTCAGTGATTTCCTTCACAAGGTCAGAAGGAAAAAGGTGTTTTCCCCAGATGTTGGAGGAAATCAGCCTCCGGGGTTCGTGTTTCACGGTGGCACCGGCAAACACGAATTCACGACAGGCTCTTCGAGCCTTTATGAAGTGGTACAAGTCCTTCATTACAGTCAATAAGTGGGATTTGGAGAGTACCATGTAGTGGTCTGGTACTCTAGTGTCACAGGCCATAACTTCAAGTTGGATTTGATGAGAAAGAGATGCCGCAAGCCTCTCCTTCGTGTCTTGTTCCCGACGAAGGAGGTGATCGTTGAGCTTAGGGAGGTCTTCATTAAACTGACGTCCGGCGACGTCAGGATCGAGCCTTCCCACGACGAAAGTATGTTGAACATCTTTCCAGTGTCGAGCGTCAGGGGGGGTCACTATGGAGAAGGGTCTGCACTCCTCCAATGCAGGGCAGGGTTTCCCTTCATCCGCCGCTTTAAGGCATGCAGCTAAGGCCTTTTCCAAGAATGGAAGAACCGCAGTTTCAGGTGCAACGTAAGTAGGGTGCTTCTTGCTCAAGGCGGGAAGCTTAGAGCAGGTAAAGCCTCTATTCTTGAATGCGGAGGCTAGCATAGCCTGGGCCTTTGCGAGATCGAACACTATCTCTTCCTTAGGTTCGGTCTCTTCCTTCGAGGCAGGTTCGGAACGAAGCCGGACGTAACAGTCCGGGTAGGCCTCAAAGTTTGGGAAGAACTCCACATCTTCTAAAGGGACCGTGCCGATCTTATCACTGACAAAGATCCTGCCGGTCGCAATAACCATATGCTCTGCATACCTCCACGGGTTGGCATGAGAGCAAGCGGGGAGATCCTTGACCGAAATCTTCTTCGGTTCTCTGGATCCTATCATCGACCTGATGGACTCCTGGTTCTCCTTCAGCCTGTCGTCCATGACGGCTCTAATCAGTCGGATCAATTCTTGAGTGGAAGAAGAAGGATCCGGAGTCGAGGAGGTAGACGGAATAGACATTTCCGTCGGTGTAGGAGTAGGAGGGGGGATGGACGGGGGAGCGACCTCTTGCTCCGACTCGGCGTATTCCACCTTGTCTTCGTCATCTTCGGCTCCTTGAGCCATAAGCGTTTTCTCCGTGTCTTCCGAGACATCCGAAATCTGTTCGTCATCTTCGGAATCCAAACGACACTCGTGCATGGACTGAGCCATGACTACATCAGGTTCCACCGTAATTTGGACAGTGGGGATCACGTCTTTGGGTACCACTGAGTCAGGGGAGGCCTTAGGGAACAACAGTGACCTCAGTTCTTCGGTGGCCAGGTACGGTCCGGTAGCATTTTTCTGGAAGCCACGCACCCACTTGCGCAGCTTTTCACGAGAAATGTCTCTAATCTCCGCTGAGGGAGGATTATGGAAGGCCTCAACTAGGTGAGCCTGACAGACCGTACAGTTCAGTGGATTCCAAAACTTCAAATCCCCTTTCTTGTCTGCACAAGGGGCGTGAGTCCTGCAAGCCGTATGCCCGTAAAACTGCGGGCGTTTCACAGCGCAGAAGGCGAAATCACACTTCATCTGCTCCTCCTGTGGAAGAAAGAGAAAATGAGTATGGGGGAGTCATAAGAATGGCTCTTAAACTAAGTTAATATTAATTATTAATTTTAACTTAATGAAAGGTGTGATGCATAGAGAATGAAATAGTAAAGGAGAACATGCTCCATGCATCTCGCCCGGCTGGTTACCATAAGCTTGGTCCCTGGATAATCCGAGTGACCGAGGGCACCGGATATAATTCCTTAGAGCTCCAAGTATTTTGGAATTCCGTGGAAAAATCCAAGGGCAAGATTGGGACCGAGATCATTCGGTTCCAAGCCGTGCTAAGATGCACATAGCATGCTGGAATTAGAAGAATGCAAAGAGACAGCATGATCACTAACAGAGCAGTACCAGGTACTGATCTTAATAGTAGAAACAGTCTATCTGTTTGCGATATAGGGCTATCATTGTCCTATGATAGCTACAGGAAGGGGGTGCAAGTATTCTTGACGCCTCTGGGGCATCCGGCAAGCCGCCGGCATGCCGGAGCTCGCTCCAGCATAGATTCTGGCATTAGGACAGACAATGTTCAAAGTCAGTCAATACCAGGATGGCGGCCGCCGGCACAACGGCGGCATGCCGGCAGGGAGCGGCGGCTCCGGCAGTCGGAGGATGCCGGATTGGTGACTGGGATAAGGATGGTTACAGCTGTACCGGGTTGCCGGCAGTATATGCCGGCACTCCGGCGGCCGACCGGCAAGCGGACGACAAGCTAGGAGGAGGAGAGCCGCCGGTAGTAGCCGGCGGCAGCCGGCAGTCCCTCGGTTCCAGGGGGGCTGGCGGCAAGGTTAGGAAGAGTCACCAAGTAGGAGGCAGGTATTGCCGACAGTAGAGGCGGCAAGAGACCGGCACCCGGATAGGGAGAGAGACAGGGGGGAGGGGGGAAGGGATGCAGGAAGTACCATCAGGACTCCAGACATCCCTCCCCCTCCCTGAGAGGGTGTACCCATGATAGAGGCAGGCTCTAACATCCAGGAGCAGGGGTCACTAGGGACCGGGAGCAAGGTAGCACAAGGGAGGGCTAGGGAACACCCAAAGGGGGGGGGGGGAGACTCCCATATGCAGAGCTATACTAGCAACTAACCTTATAGGACACTATGAAGGTATATGTACCAGAGCGGACTGCACAAGGAAGCTCGGGTAGCCCTACTATTCCACCCTAAGGAGGAGTTGTAGGACAGGGGACAGATGGGTATAAACTAACCTAAGCATAGGCTAGGCTATACAAGAGATAGGTGGGGAGGGAGAAGAGAGAAGTCTTCCAAGGAAGGGTTTCTGTACCAGAGCGGCCACTAGGGAAAGGGAGGACACTCCCTAACCTAAGATCAGGCAGATCAGCTAAAACGGTGCAAGAGTACAGTTTCAGCATGGAACAGAGAAACCTTCCTAACCTAACCTAGAGCAGGGCTAAGAGTCCTGAACTAGGAAAGGAAGAAGACATATCGCTATCGCAGGAAAGTCATAGACTATCCTAGCCATAGAGGTAGGGCTAGCCTAACCTCACTCTCGGACGCAACCCTAAAGGGGGTTCATTCCTTTAGGGAGGACAGAGAGGCGATATATACTCTATTAGACAATTGATCCCTTTACTCAGAAAAGGAATCAAGGCTAAATAGAGGGAATGCCAAGGCAGGGGATGAAGGAAGCATATAGGGGTCCTATCATTAGGTTAGGCTAGAAAGAGTCACTGACTAGCCTATCCCCTATATGGTCCCTGAAGGCGAAAACATTTGCATCACTGTCAAAAGTATTGTAAAATAATGCCACTATCTTCATAACTTAGCCTAGGATCACTAATAAATCATGCATGAACACTTGTATGTAGGCTCCTGGCCTGGGGGCTATAGTAGCTGACTGGTATGAGGTCAATCGATGACCGATAAAAAGCGTCTAAACACGATATAAAAGTTCCTAGCTATGAAGACTAAATAAACTAATGTAATCGATTAGTATATAAGGCCGGAAACGTTGTTGTGGCTAACTAAATAAGACATGCATAACAACAACGACGCCATAAAATGGCGGGTCCGGTAGAGGCACAGCTCTGCCACAAAACAGCAATTATCTCGAAAAGTAATATTTACTTTACGGCCAGAGCTTAATTAAACAATACTGGAACCTTGTACTCAACTTTCCAGAAGAAGGCGAGGCTGAAGGTAACGACATAGCGAAGATGCAAAACGATAAAGTTAACACAGGGAAAATCCGTCTAAGTAGGGCAGCTACTAAACAAAGGATGAAGACGGGCGTGACGTCATTAGAGCAATGGCGTCCGTTTGTTTACGTCTCGAGTATCAGTAGTAGCCACGAGTGAGATTAGCTGTGGAACGGCTCCCAGCTATTCTCAGTCCTTACACACCGAAGCATTAACTCTGTTCGGGGTGAAGATAGCTATGTGGCGCGTTCAGACATGCGCGTCCCCTGTTGTATTACGATGTCTTAAAGGGAAACCTTTGAGATACTCGCTCCAGAAGTTAGAATTCTGTGATAACCTGTGGTTAAATTCTCTGGGAATATCTTAGTAGTCTTATACCCAAGGAAGCTACCAAAAAGGAACCTTCCATCAGGACGCCATGGCTTGAGCCCAAAAATATATATATATATATTTGGGCTCAAGCCATGTCGTCCTGATGGAAGTTCCTATAGGGTAGCTTCCTAGGGTATATTACAACTACGGCGATATTCCCAGAGAATTTACCTTAAGGTACCAGAATTCTAACTCCTGGAGCGAATATCCATCCTGAAAGGGATATCGCGACATATCAGAGGACGTATTCTTGACACGCCACATGGCAATCTGCATCCCGAACAGAGATTTCGTCTCGCAGGGGGAAATTGGCAAGAAAAAGGGGGAGCCGCTCCCAAGGCTCCCTATCTCCCGATTCGTAAGCGTGCCTGGCGCCAATCCTGGCGCCAATCCTGGCGCCATCTGTATTCCTTTTTGCGTAGCTTAACAACTCGGTGTTTTTTCCTGTGTTTCTCGCAAATCTTGGATTTATTCTACTTTTCATTGCTTCTCCGTCTTCGTCGGCCTCTGATAAGTTGAGTACCATGTCTTTTATGTATAAATGTAGGCTCTTGGTAAATTTTTGAGTGATTAATAGGATTAATCTTTGTTACAAGAGCCGTAGCCTACTGGAGGCGTCATGGACGCTGTCGCTCGCTAGGTATAAGTTTAGTTAGTCAGAGCGACATTCCCGGTTGTTTTGCTTTAATAAATTTTAGCTATTTAGCATTACATAGGATTTCCTTTCGTGCTTAGTATTATTTTGGCGAAGTATTCGCCATTCTGGCCTACGCTATGCCATGTAGCCTAGTCGTTTGGTCCTAGTACTTCATGCATGATTTTGGTTTTTCCGAGTGTATTAAAATTTTATTGAAGCTTTAGGCTATGTTTTATACATTTAAGATTGTATGGAATATTTCCAAGATAGTATATGAGTGAGTTTCGGTGATTTAGGTAATCGATTCTCTTGGTGCCTAGGCTAAGTTGCTTATGGAGCCTTAGTATACTTTCTCATACTCCCCGGTTGCTTTCTTTTCTTCAGAGAAGGTATGCAATCCCTTTCCCTCTGTTTAAGCCTTGGGCTTATCCCTAAGTGGTTTTTTCCTAATTAATTTTCGATAAAAGTATACTGGGGTGTTACTGTACCTTCCTGTTCCAGTAAGTCTGGTTCAAAGAGGGACAGAACAACAGAGTTTTTTAGTCTGAGTCTGTGTTTGTCTGGCTTGGGGTAGAGTCTCCCTCGCTGGCCTGACACAGACAAAGGTGGCTTAGCCTCCTTAGGTCACTACCGAAGGTTTCTGTGGATATGATTCCTTCTTTTGTGATCTACCAGACTAGTCCTTGTTGCTGTCCTCGGGGGAGGATAAGTTTCTTTCCCTGGGAGTAGCAACACCTTCCTTGCTTTGGTGCTCTGGGAGCTGGCAAGTATTGCTGGCCTTCCCCCTTGGATCTCCCTTAGGCTAAGATAAGTTTCTTGGCTGCGGGTGATCCGTCACTAAAGCAAGGTTGGTAGGACCCTCTTTGTCCCTTCCCCCTCTATCTCCGTAATGGCCTAGCCATTACAGTACTGTACGTCGTTCTACATCTGGACCTAGTATAGGTTAGGATGTGGAATTGACTCAGCCCTTTGCCGGCCGGCAGAGCTGCCGGCCGGCAAGGGTCTTATATTTTGAGTGCTGCCCGGACCTCCCTTGGTCCCTCATCCATGCCTGCCTGTAGAGCCAGACGGCATTGGTCAGGAAGCCTGAATTAGACTCTCCCCTTCCTTATATGCACTCTTTCAGATTGCCGGGCTTGGAGGTAGTGTACACTCTTATCCCGGCATCCATTCTATTTTTCTTCTAGTGCTGTACCCGACCCGGCTGCCGGCCTATGAGGCCGGCACCGGGCAGGTGTAGTCCTCTGGTTCTTTTGCTGCCGGCTGGCATTGGTCTTGTACCTTTGCCGGCCGGCTAATGTCAGCCCTTGTCTGCCGGTCACCAAGAGTGTGGCCGGCAGCTGGGTACTACCTTGTGTAGTTGCCGGCCGGCAGCCATTGCCGGCCGACATTGGCTGTTGCCGGCCGGCAGTTGCTGCCGGCCGGCACATGCATTTGAACCAGAGTTCTGCTGCCTTATAGCTGTTAAGTAGTATACTTTAAAGCTAGTTATGGTGTGTGCCGGCCGGCAAGTGCCGGCCGGCACGTATCCTCCTATACTGTACTAGTATTCTTCAGTATAACATATACAGTAAGAAGAAAACTATGGTATGGGTTTTGGTACAGCACTGTGTGTTCTAACACTTTTGTGTTTTCTTGCACAGTCCTTTGCTGTTGCCCTACAGATAGGAAAGTGAGTTCTTTCCTGTCTATTATCCAGGATTTTAAAATCATTGCTTAGGTGTGAGCTTCACCTGTTTCCTCTGGAAACCTTGCATTGGTTACTCTAGAAGAGATTAACCATTTGATTTTATTATCTGGAAGGCTGCAACAATGGGTTGTGAGGGAAACACAAGTGTGTGTCTTTCCTTTATGAATTGTTATGCTATACTATGCATATCCAGTGATACATAGTTCACTTGATACTCATGGAAATTTCTTCTCTTTACAGGGGGACCCTCCGAAGTGCGGAAATGTTTTCTGCAACGTCCGCAGCAAGAACCTCTGCGGACATGAGTTTTGTAGGAGACACGCAGCATGCGCTGTCTCCAGGGAGGATCTCCAGTATTGGGACCCTCAGGTATGTATTGTGTGCACTAACCTGATTACTGAGGCCTTTGATTCCCCTAGGACGGCGGAATCAAGGGATATAGCAAGGGAGAAGCTTCGTACCTGGGTAAGGGGCTTCCAAAAGAACACCTCTGGCCCTTATCTTCCAAGTGAGAAGATGAGGGCGTATCTTTTCCCTAAGGCATCAGCTGATGCAGTGATTCCCCAGCCTCAAGAGGAGATCCCCCAAGGTCAGATCCAGGTGGATGCTGAAGTCGCGGTCACGATGCAAGACATCCAGTTAGATGACAGGATGTCTGACGTGGACGAGCGTCTGGAAGAAGACCTCCTGGCAGAAGGCCAGAATGAAGTTCAAGCCCCGGACGTCGTAGAGGAAGAGGTCGACGAGGTGTCGGCTACTCCGGTTCAGATTCCGGAGCCTATTCCCTCAACATCGGCCGGTCTCCCAGTAGAGCTGGGACAGGCCTTCTCTTCGATTGTTGGAATGATCCAACAAATGCAGAAGGAGAATCAATAGAAGGCGGCTGCTATGGAACTGCGGATGCAGTGCCTTGCAGAATCACATGGGCCCCAGAAAAGGCTCAATGTGAAAGACCTTCCCTTGTGCTCAGATGCTAACCCATGGAGGTATGCTGAGCACATGCCAATGACGACTGGAAAGATCGTCATCTCGGATAAGCTGGGCTCCGTTCCCCTAGAGGAGGTGGAATTCTGGCCCAGCAAGGCATCATATCCGGACTGTTATGTCCGGCTGAGGAAGGAACCAGCTTCAAAGGAGGAGACAGAGCCGAAGGAGGTCATAGTGATGGACCATACTAAGGCTCAAGCTCTGCTTTCATCCTCGTTGAAAGAGAGGGGTTCTCTAACTCAAAAGTAGCTGCATTGAGCAAGAAGCTCCCTTCCTTTGTGTCCTCTCCTGCTAGAGCCTTCCCCTCTTTACAGAAAGGGTTTGCGTCTGTACTAAAAGCAGTCGAGGCCGACAAGCCTTGCCCCTCCCTGAAGGAGTGTAATCCCTTGTCGCTGGCCCTACCTATGGACCACAAAGACTGGAAGGACGTCCATCTTACGTTCTCAGTTGGGAAGTTGGAGGCTGATATCGCTGGACGTCAGTTCGGCGAGGACCTCCCTAAGCTGTCTGACTTTCTCTTGCAGAGAGAGTTCAAGACAAAAGAAAGACTAGCTGCATCAATGTCTCTTCAGACTACTCTTGAGACGATGGCAAGTGACCCCAAGGTCCATGAAATGTTCATGGTGGTGGCCAAGACTCATCTGGCCACAGTGACGAAGGACCTTTATGGCTTCGTCAAGGCTAGGAGAGCTTGTAGGGAGTTCGTGTTCACCTCGGCTACGGTGAGGCACGAGCCAAGGAAACTAATCTCCTCCAACATTTGGGGCAAAGACCTTTTCCCTACCGATTTGGTCAAAGAAGTAGTTGATAAGGCCGCCTTGGAGAATAGGAACCTTCTCCAGAAGTGGGGCCTGGCTATCAAAAGAAAGTCTTCCCCGGATGAAGGTCCTCAACCAAAGAGGAAGACTATGAGGACTAGGCTACCGTCTCGGCCAGCCAAGCCTTTTAGACAGCAACAGCAACAGCAATTGCCATTGCCTCCAGTGCCCCAGATCGTGGCATAAACCCCGACCACTTTTCAGTGGGTACCCCAGGCCGTGTCGACACAGTCCACGGCATTCACCCCATCGTTCGAAGGGCAGTCTACTTCCTTTCGAGCAAAGCCTAGAGGGGCAGCCAGAGGCTCGTCTGGGCGCCCCTCAAGGGGAAGGGAATTCAGGGGTGGTCGTGGTCAGGGAGGCAAGACCTCGGGACGGCAGTCCAAGTGGGATGATACCGGTAGGAGGGAGACTTCTGAAATTTCGGGATCGGTGGACCTTCGATCCCTGGGCCCACAGCCTACTCAAGAATGGACTGGGCTGGAGCTGGTACAGCACTCCACCCCCGGGCCTTCGGGTTTTCCAACACTCCACCCCCGTTCTGGAGGACTACGTTCAAGAACTGTTGGAGAAAAATGTGATCCGAAAGGTGAAGTCCATCAAATTCCAAGGGAGGCTGTTTTGTGTTCCCAAGAAAGACTCGGAAAAGCTCAGAGTCATTCTGGACTTGTCGCCACTCAACAAGTTCATAGTGTATTACAAATTCAAGATGCTAACACTGCAACACATAAGGACCTTACTGCCCAAGAGGGCATATTCCGTCTCTATAGACTTGTCAGACGCCTATTGGCACATTCCAATCAACCGTCGACTCTCCCCCTACCTAGGGTTCAGGCTACAACGAAGACTATACGCCTTCAGAGCCATGCCATTCGGGCTAAACATAGCCCCAAGGATTTTTACGAAGCTTGCGAGCGTAGCTCTCAAACAATTACACCTAAAGGGAATTCAGGTAGTAGCCTACCTGGACGACTGGTTGGTGTGGGCAGCATCCGAGACAGAATGCTTGCAAGCTCCCAGTCAAGTGATCTAGTTCCTACAGTACCTAGGTTTCAAGATCAACAGATAAAAGTCTCGACTTTCTCCATCTCAAAAGTTCCAGTGGCTGGGAATCCACTGGGACCTTTTGTCACACCGTTTCTCCATCCCGGCGAAGAAAAGGAAGGAGATAGCGGGTTCTGTCAAGAGACTTCTAGATTCCGAAAGGATATCAAGACGCGAACAAGAGAGGGTACTGAGCTCTCTCCAGTTTGCTTCGGTGACAGACCCAGTGCTAAGAGCACAGCTAAAGGATACAACCGGAGGTTGGAGAAGTTTTGCATCAATCGTGCGAAGAGATCTGAGAAGACCAGTTCCGCTTCGGCTACGTACTCTTGTCAGGCCTTGGTCCCAAGCCAGACTTCTAAAGAAGTCGGTTCTTCTTCAGCCACCTCCCCCGTCGGTGACGATTCACTCAGACGCCTCGAAGGAGGGATGGGGAGGTCACTCTCATCGGAAAAAAGTACAGGGGACGTGGTCCAAGCTATTCAAGACCTTTCACATAAACTTTCTAGAAGCTATGGCAGTGCTCCTTACCTTAAAGAAAGTTTCCCCGCGTCACTCGATCCACATAAGGTTGGTGATGGACAGCGAGGTAGTTGTGAGATGCTTGAATCAACAAGGATCGAGGTCACCACCTCTCAACCTGGTGATGTTGGCCATCTTCCGATTGGCGGAAAAGAAGAAGTGGTACCTGTCGGCAGTTCACCTTCAAGGAGTCCGCAATGTGACAGTGGACGCTCTATCCAGGTTCACACCGATAGAGTTGGAATGGTCCTTAGACGCAGGATCATTCTCCTTCATTCTGAATCAAGTCCCAGAACTGCAGATAGACCTCTTTGCGACGAAAGACAACAAGAAGTTGCCCCTGTACGTGTCCCCGTACGAGGACCCCTTAGCGGAAGCAGTGGACGTGATGTCCCTCAACTGGAACAGAGGGTCCAGGATTTATCTGTTCCCTCCTCACAACCTTCTGTTGAGGGTCCTCAACAAACTGAGATCCTTCAAGGGGGGTAGCGGCAATAGTAGACCACAAGTGGCCGAACAGCGTGTGGTTCCCCCTGGCATTGGAACTACAGCTGAAGTTTGTACCGCTACCAGATCCAGTTCTGACCCAGCGAGTCCAGAAGTCGACTGTCTGCGCTTCATTACAGAAAACCCGGACCCTGCAGCTCATGATTTTCTCTCCCTAGCGGTGAGAAAGCGTTTCGGGATTTCGAAAGCCAGCATAGACTTCCTAGAGGAATATAAGTGCAAATCTACTAGAAGGCAATATGAGTCATCTTGGAAAAAATGGGTGGCCTTTGTCAAGGCAAAGAATCCGCAGGAGATCTCGACAGACTTCTGCTTATCTTTCTTCATCCACCTCCATGGTCAAGGATTGGCAGCTAACACGATTTCAGCGTGTAAGTCTGCTTTGACAAGACCCATTCTATATGCCTTCCAGGTCGACCTAGGTAACGAGTTCTTTATTAAAGTTCCGAAAGCCTGCACTAGGCTCAGACCTTCAGCACCTCCAAAGGCCATTTCATGGTCTTTAGACAAAGTTCTTCATTTCGCTTCTCTGTTGTGCAATGAAGAATGTGCGTTATAGGATTTGACACAAAAAGTTATTTTTCCTATTTGCACTCGCGTCCGGGGCCAGGGTTAGTGAGATTGTAGCCCTCTCGAGAGAGGCAGGTCGTGTTCAGTTCCTGGATGGGGGAGAACTGAACCTGTTTCCGGATCCTACGTTTCTCGCCAAGAATGAGTTACCCACCAACAGGTGGGGTCCCTGGAGAATCTGCCCTCTGAAAGAAGATGCATCTCTATGTCCAGTAGAATGCCTAAAGGTCTATCTTCATAGAACTTCAGACTTCATGGGTGGTCAACTATTCAGGGGAGAAACATCAGGCTCAAATTTATCTCTGAATCAATTCAGAGCGAAAATCACATATTTTATTCGCAGAGCGGATCCTGACAGTACACCCGCAGGTCACGATCCGAGGAAAGTTGCCTCATCCTTAAATTTCTTTAATTGTATGGATTTTGAACATCTCCGTTCATACACTGGCTGGAAGTCTTCCAGAGTGTTCTTTCGCCACTATGCGAAGCAAGTAGAGGAACTAAAGAGATCTGTGGGTAGCAGTGGGTCGCGTCGTTAACCCTACTGTTTAACTCTGTGAGGAACAGTGGTTTTAATTGGGACGATTAATTCCAGGGTGAGTGTGTAGTTACATACCGTACTACAAACTAAGTGAAGGCACTGAGTTGCCCATGTAGACTGTTCCATTTCCAAAGGTGAACCTAGCATAAGTGCAGACATGTGTGCCGAGCGTTTCTAACGCTAATGTCATTGATTTGTAATACAGACTTTTATGACTTTGATACCTCGGTATCTTAAAAGTGGCATTTAATGTGTTTTCTTTCAGATAAACAGTTCTGTTTACTACCATACTTATGCTTAAAGTTTTTGGGTTATCCTCTTCTTATACATATATATATATATATATATATATATATATATATATATATATATATATATATATATATATATATATATATATATTATATATATATACTTATATATATATATATATATATATATATATATATATATATATATATATATATATATATATATATATATATATATATATATATATATATATATATATATATATAATTGTGGTTAACCTGTCTGTTTATTGTCTATCAATGAACTTGTTCTTGAGAACCTTGCGTCTCCTTCACCTGTGTCAATTTATTGGTATAATTGAGCATTCATTCTATGTACCTTATCTGGGATAATTCTAATAGAATTGTTCCTTTATGCAAACTATGTTGCATTGGTTTATGCTTTCCCTTAACGGGAGGACCCCGTCCCATAAGGGGACGATGGCGGTTTTACTAGTTTCCTCCTATGCGGATATAAACCTTTGTCCAATACACGTATTGTGCGGAGAACTGGTCGATATTTCATATTGACGCAGTGGTTCTTTACAAACTATGCTTTACTTAATATAGGGCGAGATAACTATATTAGCTTGCCTAGTATTCATACATAGGTATATGTACTCTTCGAGACTTTTCCAGAGTCTAGTAGGACTCTTCCCTGTAGGGGGCAGGAAGCTCTAACATGGTTTATAGTTAGTTGAAAAGATGTATAACGGTAACATCTTAGGTCTCTAGGTCTAGTCGACCGGAAAAAATTACATCCGGGGAGTACGGCACGTTCTGAGAATCCACAGATACAGTAATGCTCTGGTATACTTCCATCAGGACGACATGGCTTGAGCCCAAAAAACGGATTTTGAGCGAAGCGAAAAATCTATTTTTGGGTGAGATGGCCATGTCATCCTGATGGTCCCGCCCTTGCCTTTCTGAGAAAGGGCTGTAGGACCCCTCCCTACATACAGTATCTGTAGCACCTCGTGTACGCTACAAGGAATACAGATGGCGCCAGGATTGGCGCCAGGCACGCTTACGAATCGGGAGATAGGGAGCCTTGGGAGCGGCTCCCCCTTTTTCTTTCCCAAATTCGTTTCTTGCCAATTGCCCCCTGCGAGACGAAATCTCTGTTCGGGATGCAGATTACCATGTCTCGTGTCAAGAATATGTCCTCTGATATGTCGCGATATCCCTTTCAGGAGGGATATTCGCTCCAGGAGTTAGAATTCTGGTACCTTAAGGTAAATTCTCTGGGAATATCGCCGTAGTTGTAATATACCCTAGGAAGCTACCCTATAGGAACTTCCATCAGGACGACATGGCCATCTCACCCAAAAATAGATTTTTCGCTTCGCTCAAAATCCGTTATATATATAAATATATATATATATATATATATATATATATATATATATATATATATATATATATATATATATATATATATATATATATCTCAATAGGGATACCTTAACGTGGTGAAAGGGCTTGTGTGTTGCCGTGATCCGCAAAGTTGTAATAGTTAGGGCCACCCATACTAGGTTGATTTTTTTGTGTGCGATTAGACAAAAATCTCCCACCGTCATCCATCTGCACTGGCCAGCGTGGTGATGAAAATGACCAAACCCCATATATGACAGTAATTGTTTTACATTATGTATCATGCCAGTAGCCCCCCCCCCCTCTCTCTCTCTCTCTCTCTCTCTCTCTCTCTCTCTCTCCCCACGAACGTCTCTGCGTATCACTTCCAATAACTCATATATCTTATTCATAATTTTAACATTAATATCGGCATCGGAGCGTCCATTGCTACCAAGAGGTAACTACTATCCCTTCCCTTAGTCTGCCCCCCCCCCCCCCCCCCTTCTCCATCTAGCACCCCCACTCTTCTCTCCGAACTCCCTCTTTGGGAAGGCATCATCTCCAGTAGAAGTCAATCCCCCTTGCATTTCTTAATTGGGAATTTAGGAATTGATACTCGTATTATTTTTTTTATTTTCCATGTGTAAGATTTTTTTTTTTATTTTTTTTTTTATTTTTTTTTTTTTTTTTGAGCGGTTTGATCGAGTTGGTTTTTATCGTCTGAAAGTTTGGAATACCTAACTTTAATTTTTGCCTTCAGGTTGGTTTTATATTTGTTTATTCTTATTTTCAGTGATTTCATTAATTTGGTATTCACTGTCTCTAAGTTTGGAATACCTCACTTACGACATTTCTGTAGTTTTTATTTTTCTACTTTTCGTGTGTAAAGTTTGAGGTTGGTTTTATTTCTGTTGATTTTTATTATGAGTGATTTT
>NC_090727.1:110097764-110103388 GCF_036898095.1 Palaemon carinicauda | reverse complement strand
CGGAGGCCACTGTCTTGAATGGGAGATTCAATTCATCGGAATAATTAAATGAATCGCTGGTAAGGTACATTCGGCAAATTAGTCAAATTCATGACGGTTATTAAATTGGACTCAGGATGGGAAAATATATTTGAGACAAGGACACAGACACATACACATACATATGTGTATATATATATATATATATATATATATATATATATATATATATAGTATATACTATATATATATATAATATATATGTGTGTGTGTGTGTGTGTGTGTGTGTGTGTGTGTGTGGTCCTTTGGCATGTTAATTTACGTTTGCAATTAATAAACAATGTCCTAGTGGCGTCCAAAAGTCGAAGATAGTTTCTCTCTGAACAGACTGTCCTCCAGATGGTTTTGAAAATAACAGTGAAACAGCATTTACATTTCTTCATTTATTAGTTGGTGTCAAGACGTGTTTCGAATCACATCGTGACTCTTCTTCAGGACTATATTTGGTTGAGTGATGGAATCACACTTTAATATAAAGACTATATTGTGGAGAAAATTTTTGATGATTCCCCTAACGAAAATGGGTAATGCATCTCTTGGTTGTGGTGACCGATGTGGGTAACGTCCCTGACTTGTGATTGCCAGACTGAGGTTCGAGTCCCGCTCAACCTCTTTAATTGCTTTGGTCGCTGCAACCTCACCATCTTTGTGAGGTAATGCAGGGCTGGTTTGTGGGAGCCTATAGGTCTATCTGCTGAGTCATCAGCAGCCATTGCCTGGCTTTCTGTGGTCCTAGCTTGTATGGAGGGGGGACCTGGGAGCTGATCATATGTATATATAGTCAGTCTCTAGGGCATTATCCAGCTTGCTAGGGCAATGTCACTGTCCCTTGCCTCTGCCTTTCATCAGTGGCCTTTGAACCTCCTAAGTCACGTGGCCGTAAAACCTCGATGCCGTAACCTTAATTCACCCAATAGAAAAATAGCCCAGTGAGGAAAGGAAATAATGAGATGAATAAACTACAAGAGAAGTAATTAACAATTATAATGTCAAACTTGAGAACAGTAACAATATTGAAATAGAATTTCATGTATAAACTATTAAAACTTCAAAAAAAAAAAAAATGAGAAAGAGAAATAAGATTCAATGGTGTGGCCCGAGTGTACCCTCAAGCAAGAGAACTAACCCAAGACAGTGGAAGACCATGGAACAGAGGCTATGGCACTACACAAGACTAGAGAACAATGGTTTTATTTTGGAGTGTTTTTCCTAGAAGAGCTGCTTACCATAGCTAAAGAGTCTCTTCTACCCTAACCAAGAGGAAAGTAGCCACTGAACAATTACAGTGTAGTAGTAACCCCTCGAGCTAAGAACTCTGGCAATCTCAGTGTTGTTAGGTGACAGTAAGTGGCAGTGCAAGAGTGTGGACGTGTTGTGTCGAGCAGCTCTGCTATTGATGCCCTGAGTCATGTTTTAGCTTTGTGTTTCTCGCTTAGAATATCATTGAAAGATATTAGTTAGTCTTATGGAGAAACCTAGTGCTAAGAAACAGTACACTCTGTCTGCTCCTAACTATATCTGCTTCAAATGTAATGAAACGGACGGAGAGCGGAAAAAAATGGATGTATGTGAATGCAAAAGACTCTACCATAAGAGATGTGTGCATATAGTGACAACCATCAGTGAGATTGACCAGAATAACCTAGATTGGTTATGCCCTTACTGCGTACGTGATGCCAGATGAAACAATTTAGTAATATCAAAATTAAAGGAAGATGTAAACATGAGTAATCTGGCCCTGAACGAACAAGATGGGAAAATAAATGACTTGGAAAACAAACTTGCGAATCTTAGTGCAGACGGAGCAAATTCCACCCACATCACCGACCTCACTGAGAAAGTTAACATTCTTGCTATGAATATGAAATCAATGAAAGCAACACTTCAAACATTGATAGACCCAAAATCGGAGAAACCGACATTTGCTGACAAAGTTAAGGAAAAAATAAATCTGTTGATAATTTAATCAACTAATACAACAACAAAAATTACTGAAAGAAAATGTGAGGTTGAACAAGCACTTAGAGACATTCCTATACTTAACACCAGGTCAACTACGAATGGAAATCTTGTTATAAATTTTGCAAACAATATGATCAGAGCAGAGGCAGCAAACAAAATTCAGACATTGGTGGCTGTCACTGAAACGAGAAAAATCAGAAAACTAAAACCCAAAATAATGATATGCAATGTATACAATGATGAAGATGATGTAGTAAATGCTTTGATTCAAAGAAATCGCTTCCTGGACCAAATCCAAAATATATAAGAAAAGATAAGTGTAGTCCTGAAGAAAAGTGCCTCGGGGGGGGGGGGGGGGTGAACCACCCACCATGTGCTGAAATGTGATCCTGAAGTTCGGAGGGCTATTCATGATAATGGGGACAGAGTTTCGTTACGATGGGGTATCTATAACATACATGATAGGTACCACGTGATCACCTGCTACCACTGTCAGAGGTATGAACATTTTGAAAAAGATTGCAAGTCTAAGAATGAAGATAAAGTCTGCTGGAAATGTTCAGGGAAACACTCCACCAGGAGTGTAATTCGCAAGTGTCAAAGTGTATAAACTGCACAAAGTTAAACAGACCAAGTGACCACACACTAAATTCTAGAGACTGCAATGCTTTTGACCTGGATTTGAAAAGACTAGCGGAAAATACAGATCATGGTTACTAGGGATGTCATAAACTGTGGCTATGTAAATATACAATCTGTAGGTAATAAGACTGTTCAAATTCGAGAATTGATAAACGAGAAATATTTGGATATGCTAGCATTATCTGAAACATGGCTAAATAACTTGGACAAGGCAAAGTTCAGTGAAATGACGCCCCCCACACTTGCCTTCTTTCATATACCGAGAGAAGGTAGGTCTGGTGGGGGTGTTGGACCCTTTATTCATAAAAGTCACTCAAATCTCAAAACGTTGAAAAGAATTAGTGCAACAAGCTTTGAATATATAGAAATAAAATTTACGCCAAAAAATAGAAGAATATCCTTTGTAACAATCTACCAACTTCCTAGAACAAACACTAGTATCTTTTTTGAAGAATTCGGTGCTCTCATTGAGATGATTATCATGGAGAAAAACGAATTAGTTATCTGTGGAGACTTCAATTTTTGGAAGGATGACGCATCAAATCCTGACGCTTTGGCATTTAGTGAGTTACTAGAATCATATCGACCAGTGAATAATGTCGACTGCACAACTACTTTAACTGGGTATACGCTAGACTTAGTTCTAAGTGATGATTAGAATAATATTGTATCTGATATAAAAGTCGAAGAGAAATGAACTATCTCCCCAGTACACAAACTTATTACGTTTAGTCTACCTCTACAAAAACATGCATTAGTAAAGAAAATAAACTTTAGACATAGATCAATTTTTTTCTCCTACCGTATTTATTGAAGAAGTTACAAAGAAAATAAATGATGCTATCAACGTTCCCTGTGATCATGATGACCAACGTCTGTTAGGAGATAAGTGTGCTAACTGTCTTATGACCACTTATAATGAAGTGAGTAAAAGTGAATATGATACCATGTGCTTACCAATGAAAAAAAAATATAACCGTAAAAGACCAATCTCCTTGGTTTGATGGAGAGACTTTGTTAAAAAAGAGGGAAAAAAGACGTAAAGAAAGAAAGTGGAATAGGTTAAAAACTGAAAGTACTTGTGCAGAATACAAAACTTCTGCATGTTAATATAACTACCTACTAAGAAGGAAAAAAAGGGAATACTATAAGAGAAAGATCCTCGAAGCAGCAACAGACATAAATAAGTTATATCGTCTCCTGAATGGTATAATGGGAAATATAAAAGAAAAGAAGCTACCTAATGGATACAATGACCAGGAACTAGCAAATAATTTTCTAGTATTCTTTAAAAACAAAATTGAAAACATAACCAGGTCATTTGTAAATACTCAACATCAGATTAATAAGACACCAGGCACACAGACAAAATTAATACGATTTAACAACATAACACAAGAGGACATCAACGGAATTATCAAGAGAGCAAAAAAAACAAACAGCACGATCGATTCTATGCCAATATCTGAAGTAATTGGAGAGAGAGACTTTTCTAGTCTAGCCGAAATAATAATAAGAATAGCAAATGCAAGCATTGATGAATGTGAGTTTCCTAAATCTGAGAAAATGGCTATAGTCACACCAGTTCTGGAGAATGCACTAGACCACCAGGAATTAAGCTCATATAGACCTATTTCAAATCTATCCTTTGTCTCAAAAGTGCTTGAATATGTAATTCTTGAACAACTAGTCACCCACTTAAAAGTGATAGAGGCTTTGCCTGACAACCAATCTGCTTACAGAAAACTATTCTCAATGGAGACAGCCATCTGCTGTGTTGTAAATGATATGCTAAAAATGATGGATGAAAATAAATGTATTTTAATATTGCTCGATCTCGGTGCTGCTTTTGATACAGTTGTGCATGAACTGCTACTAAATGATATACGGTCCATCGGCGTTGAAGATAAAGCTTTCGAATACCTAAAAGACTACTTGGTTGGTAGAAATTACTGTGTACAAATTGGAAACTCTTATTCATCATATGAACCCTTAAACAGAGGGGTATCCCAGGGGAGTGTACTTGGCCCAATCTTATTCTGCATCTATACTATTGGTCTATCAAAAATACTACAAAGGCAGGGCGTGAAGTTTAAACTATTTGCAGATGACACACAATTTTACTTCTCCATTAATGATATGCATGACACTACTGAAACTCTAAACCTAATCCTTGATAGTGTTAGAGAATGGATGACATTTAAACAACTAAAATTAAATGAGAACAAAACTGAATTCATGGTGGTGGGCAAGAGAAACAGCGTGAGAAACTTAGGTGATATTCAAATGAACATAAATAATGACTCGGTGCCGATATCTAGTAAAGTTCGAGATCTAGGTGTATTTCTTGACTGTAACCTGTCTCTGAATGCCCAAATAAATAATGTAATAAAAACTGCTGGTTATCATCTAAGAAATATTGCGTTAATAAAAAAGTACCTAGACGAAAATTCCGTAAAGAAACTTGTGATAAACTGTGTTATTACCAGGATTGACTACTGCAACTCTACTACAATTTACCAAAAGTGTAACTTAAGAAATTACAAAACATAATAGAGAGAGGAGCAAGACTGACAAAAGGTGTACAACCTAGAGAATGCATCACCCCTATACAAAACGATTTACAATGGCTTCCGATTAAAGCGAGAACTGAATTTAAAATATGTATAATAACCCACCAAGTTATCAGAACCGGTCGTCCAAAATACTTAAGAGAATTGCTACATATCACCCAGACTACAAATCGTATCGACACGAGAATAGTTACAGATGGCTTCAAACTATTGGAATCTAGATAAATGTCTATTGTAGGCTTTAGAGCCTTTAAATATGCGGCCCCTAGACTATATAATAAGCTCCCATGAAACATACGCATTATTGAAGAAATTAAGGCTTTCAGGAGGAAACTAAAGACTTTCTTATTTCATGAGTCTTTTGACAGTGACGATTTAACAATAAATGAAAAATATGAGACATAAAAC
>NC_090727.1:110077764-110092764 GCF_036898095.1 Palaemon carinicauda | reverse complement strand
TCAGCTTTCTGGATGCGAAATCCTTGAATTCTTTTTCGGCGATTTAGGGATCGCTTCTTCGTGGCTGTGTCCTCTCATTGACACGCTTCTTGGTAAATTTCTCCTTCATCGAAGATAATCTTCTACCTCCCGGTTGAAAGGTAATTTGTTGGCAGTTAGGAAACTCGGTCCCTTCGTTGTCCGTCTTTGTAAATATCTTGTTGTTAACTTGACGTTTAGTTAGTGCAGGCCAACTGTGCACCAGAGGTAAGGCCTCCCCCATGACGGGGGAGAGGGAGAAAGGACAACCGATTATCGCGGCTACTTGTAGGAAAGAGCCGCCTCCTCTATGCCATCAACTGTTTAAGTAGCTTAGAATAAGGGCGTTGTAATTGCGTCACGTCATGTGACTCTTCTTGTGTTCTATTGGTCCCTTCTTCTGACGTAATAGTAACGTCATACATATGTCACTTCCGGTTTCTCGGCAAGCGAACCGGAGTGCATTCCATTTGCGTTGTTTTGGCCAATTTATCGCTTATGTCGGCACTTTTCACAAACATTGCCTCTCAAGTACCACCTCGCTCTAACTTCTTTTTTTTTCCTCTCTCTCTCTCTCTCTCTTTTTATTTCAATGTCTCTCTATCGTTTAACTAACGAATAAAACTCATAAAATACTTGATCAAATACACATATCACCTTATTCAGTATGAAATTTTTTCCTTTACATGACACCACTCGGTCACGTACCTGAATTCCTGTGGAATTCACATCTTATTAACTCATTTCATGGTTTACCCAAAAATAATTCATCAATAAATCATCATCACCAAAAGAAATAAATTTCAACAAAATAAACCAAAAACATCATCAACAAAATAATATGCACCTTAGCGCAATAAATCAAAATCATCTTCATCAAAAGAAAATTATCATCAAACATTTTTAAAATAATTCAATTGCATACATTTAACATCAATATATGTTTTTAGGAAAAACTTCCTGTTCCCTTCAAATAATTCATCACAATATTGAAACATTATTTTTCTTAATTCTTGATAATGAAATATTTAACCCTTAATTCACTGGGTACGTAAGGCAAAATTAATAATGTCTTCTGTGTTCAACTGTGCAATCAATTAGGAAATGCCTTCACCTTTAACTTCTATTCAATTCATATTTTCCATTACCTATGACCTCAAAATCTTGGTCTTATTGATGTAAACACAAAAATCATTTCTTCAATGCAATGCAATAAATGGCAGAAAATAAATGTTCAGATATACATATCATCAATTCAAATCAATCAAAATATTTCTGCAATAAAAAATAATTATGTGTCATGCACATTATAACTCATCAAGAGTATTACTCATTTGTAATCAGTATCAATATACATTTGTAAAACATCATTATGGTACCTTATTTACTCATCAATGGTATCATGTTAAATCATTTTTACTTAATGGCATCAAAAGAAATATTTCTCACCTTCTTCATAAAAATAATGAGTAAAATCAAAAACTCAAATATATTAATGTCTTAAATCATCAAACATCATAATCATTTCATAATAAAGAAACATATTCAATACATAACAAAATCATGTTTATAAATTTGAATCTTATTTGCACCTTGTCTGCGTATTATTTTTATCTCAATAACTTCAATTCTCAAATAAATTGCATTCAGAAAGATATTCATAAAATTCAAGTGACAGGAACTTACATTTCAATGTTAAAACTTTTCTTTAAAGAAATCAATTGCAGTCTGTCTCAATTAAAACACCTTATTTATCCTTTCTTTAAGGATTCATCTACTACACAGGCATAAAAATCAATTCGTTTGTTTCCACACTCACTCTTTTTAACTTGAAAATGAAAGGTTTAATGATTATAATTTTCCATATGTACTTAATTGTACACTATCACCTGCATAATTATTATGGGCCTAAAATATCCCTTTCAGACATTCAACTTCTAAGTTCATTATTGGTGCACATTTTATCTTTTAATTACTTAAATCTTTTCTTTCTTCATAATTATTTAAGTTAACTTAATCATCATCAAAACATAATAAAATTCATTGTACACATGCATGTTTATCATTGTTACACGTGTTACACACACAAACAAAAAATATTAATCAATGCATCGCCTATAAAATGCAGTAATAATTCTTTTGCTCTAATGGCATCATTATTTAATCAAACTTGCAAACAAAATCAATAAATTTTTAAATATTCAATCACCCATGGGTTTATATTTCACCTGGCTTCATTGCCCATAACTTTATCAAAAACATTTCATCTTAGTTTGCAACTCAATACTCTCTGTGGTCCCTTAATTAATTGTTTGGAGACATTCATTATGTGGACCTTCTTTGTTGATTACGGAATACATATTCAAATTGTAGGATAACACACTTTACATAATTAAAAGATTTCACTCATTTGTTACCCTCAATATTTGTATGAGTGCCCAGATATTTTTATTTCATTTCCCTAGGAGTTTAGTAGTCTTTCTTAAATCTACCTAACAAAAAAAAAAAAATCTGTTTCCCATATACCGAGTTATTTCAAAGTAAATTTGTTCTCTTCAAGTAATTGTTATTAGTCTTCTAAGTTGGTCTATATATAGTTCGCAGGACATCCTCAACCCCTTGCTATTATTTTATTTGCCCCCTTTTCTCTATTTGAATTTGACTTATCATGGCTTATTTCACCCTTCTTACTACAAGAAAAATATTGCACAGTTTTCATTAATCTCCAGTAAATTGGGGTGCATTGCCCAAGAGAGTATCTATAGACACGAATGTCTAGTTATTTATCCTGGTCTCAAATTATTCTGTTACAGACTCATCAACTCTTTCTTTGTTAAATCAAATTCTATGTAGACCAGTATGTTTTTATCATTTGTCAAGTTCTGGGAACAGAGTCCCTGGTAATCCATTGGTACCACCACTATGGGATTGAGAAAATGCAATCGTAATTTCTAAAGGATTCTTACCCTTATATGACCTTTATACTTCTTATATGTAGGCTTTAATCTTACAATCTCAAACATCTATCTTGGGTCAAAAATTAATTCATCATCAAATGCAGTCTTTGATTACTGGATGTCCTACTAACTTGAGTATGAGTTTTTGTTAGTATTTTGTTAGTATGTCAGGAATTTCTATTCTTTAACAAGTATTTCTCCCTATTCTCTGTATGTATTCCTTTAAGCAATATGCAATCCTGTTATATGATTCCTATTTTGAGAGTAAGTCCCCTACATCATTTCTAGTAACCTTTGGTTTCTCTTGTTCTATTTTAATTATTCCTATTTCTAGGTTTCTTACCTGACAACTGAACAAAATATTGGTAGTTATATTTCTTTTTAACATATTCCTGTCAGTTTGAATAATCCTTCTTATATCATCCTAAACCTATCAATAATGTGATTTATCCTGGAAAAACATCCAGTACTTTAAGGCTCCTAAGATTCCTTTTATTTTTTCATCAACAATAGTCCTTCTTGGACAACAAAATCACAATCATTCTTATGACCAATAAGCACATATACTTTATGTCCTAAACAAATTTTTAAACTTCTCTAGACCATTATTTGGATAATCTATCCTACTCGGTTATTTTTCATTCAATTTAAGACTACTCTCATGATTCATTACCCTTCTTCGGGTTTTACCTTTTTAATGAGACATTTCTTTTTATATTTATGAGGCTTCACACATTATTTTTATAACTCCTGGTTAAGAGATCGGGTTAAGGTAATGTAGGATCAAAATTAATTTCTCTTCATTATTTATAGCCTTCTATTTCATTTGCACACAACATATTTTTAGGTTAACTTTATTTTAAGGCTTGCGTAATTTAGCAAATACTGCTCATTATCCCTAAGATCCTATCATTCCCCCAAAAAACTTCCACATCTGTCAAATCTTAGTGGAGCAGGATTTCCACTTTAACCCTTATTTCTCTACTTATCTTAAACCTAACTACTCTTTTTACTTACCCTATTCAAATCTAGGGATGGGTCACTCTTTAATCTGGCTCTTTATCCTGCTATTCTCCCTATTCTAGACTAGTTCTATTATTCTTATGGCTCTATATTCTTACTAAACTCAGTAACATCATTCTATAGGCTTGTTCATTGTCTCCAAATTTAGATCATCATCCTGTCAATAGATAGAGGAGCTGAGTGAGCCCGTCGACTTCACTCTAATCTCTAACATCCTTCGAAATGCTAATAGCCGTGAATGGCTTTTATTCTTTGACCATGGTACTTACAATATTTTACTCCTCAATAATTGAGCCAAACATTTTTTATTATCGGGATAGTCATGTCAGTTATATTCTACTTATGATAATCTAACTAGTCTAATACTTCTATCCTCATTGGGTAATATATCTCGGGAGATTTATAAGGAGATTTATTGATTCATTCTAACACTCACCGTGTTCGTTATGTGGCGTTGGCTGATAGGTAATATTTCATGATTCATACCGGTATTTAAAAAGTATTAACAAGTTTTGGCAGGTTCTCTGGGCAGGTTCTGGCGCCGATGTTTCTATTCTATTCTGCCTAACCTATCGCTTGCAATGGCTAATCTCTGCCTATTTCTCATCTATCCCTATTTCTATGCTCCTTATGGTAAATTTTGCCCCTTTCTGATTACCTAACTGTAATCTCTACTCCTTTATTTTAGAAGTCATTACCCGCCATTCAGATGAGTTATTTTATCCGGAGTAGTATTAATTAATTAGTGTGCTTGTATTTTCCTTCATCTGAACTGCATTATTGTCTCTTTTGACAGACTCTGGCATCCTATTTTTAGCTAACCTATCTTCTTTATCTCTGCGGGTTATTTTTATTTAGGCATCATTATGACTTCTCTAGCTAAATTCTAGCTTTTTATATTTTCAGTACTGATCAGACTTTATTTACTTAATAGCATCATAGCTCATTTATTATTCATATGCCTATATCTTCATCTTAAATCTTTGTGCCTAACAACAACATATTTCTTTTAATTCTATAAGCCTATAGCTTCAATTGCCTATGACATTTATTTCTTGGAATTCCCTTTTTATTTAGGCTATTCTATTTTATTCACTGTATTTCTGTCGACATTCTATTTTATTTATATGGCGCCTGTCATATATTGACAAGGAGTATATCTATTCTTGGCTACTCTTCCTATTTCTCAACTTTATTTCTCGTTGTCTTTTTAATCAATTTCCATTTCCCTTTCTTAGTCTGGAGTCTGTTTCTCCTGTCAAATTCGTCTCCCACAAAGTGGCCAGTTTTGTAAAAGACTTGTCTTTGACAAGTAGAATCATACCCTATCTCATTTTTTTATCTTTAATTTAAGCTTGCACTTCTCACAAATAAAATTCATACTTCATCATTGTATCGTTTTTTGAATGATATCTTAAGGCTCTATTGGGAAATGTTAAAAAAAAAAAAAATAACATCTTTATTCATCATTTGGCACATTTTGGCATTTAATTCTCTACCTAACCTGACAGTTCATACCCCTTGATTTTTACTTGTTGGTATTTCATTTCTGCAAATCATTTATTTTCACCCTTAAAATTTGGAAGCAGGTATTTCACAATATTCTATCACTGTATTGCATCCTAGTATATCAACTATATTTGCCAGAGTCTCTATAAGATAAAATAGTCACTTGCAACGTGGATGTACCTCCGCTACATATACCTATCTTTCCTATACAATATTTTTCGTCTTCCTGACTTCCTTTCTATCCAGCTAACTATTTTTAATTCTTTTCTTTTCACTATTTGGAGGATTTGTATTTCACTTTCTTTGTGCCGGAGGGCTTTCTGAGAAGTGTCTTTGTTTAATTTCATGATGGGGTTCTTTATCTCTGTGCCTGCCTTTCTCCCTGTATGTTTTCCCTTTTTCATTATTTTACCTGATTTCTATCCCCTTTTATGTAATCTATCCCTAGACTTAAATGTGTCATCTTTATTTCTTTTAACTGTCTTTGACCTAAATTTCTGCCCATTATTCTGTTTAACTCTAGGGTATTTTTTTTTTTGCGCCTCGTTCCAGTCTACTGCTCTAATTCCCTGCATCTATTTAAATTACTCAAAATTTCTCTGGTAGGATTTTGTGGCTATTAGTCCCTTAGGATTTTTCTTCCTGATTTCCTATCATTTTGCTATTTTCCCTTTTCTTTTGTAAAACTCATATCTAGGATGCTATTTGTCACATATTTTAATGCCTCATTTATTTTTACATATAGGGAATTATCATTAGCAATAAACTTACCTTTAGCAAGGAATCGTGTTCTTTTTACTGTTGCTGATTGATCCTTCATTTGTGTGGCAAATTCCTTTACCGAGCCACCCTCATATTTTACCTATAGGAACTTTCGTAGATTTGTTAACCTGTCTGTCTCTTTGATCGCCATAATTGCCTACATTTTTTTTGAAACTCACTCAAATTTGCTACATTTTTAAATTACTTACCATTCAAGGTTATGTGAGCATCACTTACATTTGTATTCACGGTTAACATAGCCTGTTCAATTCTGCTGTCTCATTGTTTATTCTCAGACTAACTATTCTACTTTCAATATCAGCTAACCACTTACACACGGTATATTTCTCTAACCTTCTTTTATCTTGGTTATTCCTACCTATATTTCCACAAAAACTGTGTTAATTTCCCTACTGAATTCATGTTAGCGGGGTTAGTAATTTTTGTTAATTCTTCAAACTCACTTTTTTATGGGACGTTGCTCGTTTGTATTTTTCACCTACTTGCGTAATTCTAAATCATATTTCACTTTTATATACTTTAGGCTAACATCATTACCATCACTTTTAAAAAAAAATCATAATACATCTTATTTTACACAAGAAAAAAATACAAAGTAGTTCATGCATCATTCAAGAAACCTTGGCGAATAAAAAAAAATTCCTATTCTTAAACGAGAGACAAGTTTTTTCACTTTTAAACTGAGAGACGTGTTTGAGAGAGATTCTTTTACTCACCTTTCTTCTTTCTTGTCGTTTTGTTTTCATCTTCGCTTCGGTAATGATTTCTTGAGTTTAAATTCTTGTTTCGTCTCACGTCCTCGCTATTTATCTTGGCTTCTTGATGTTTATTCTGCAAAGGTGTACAACTGGTATCTGGAAGAATTTAGTCATTAATATAGGCTATGCACTGAAAAATATCACACGGCATTTTATCCATTTAAGCTGCCACCATTTGTGATGCGTGGTTGGGCATTTTCTTTTTCTTTCATTAAGCACCACTTTAATATTATTTTAATTAAATAAATGTATCTCTTCAATCCTTTCAGTGCAATAAAATTATTTATATCTAGACCCTCAGGAAAGTGGGTGATGGTAAAATGCCGTATAGTTCCTTAACTTTACTTCTGGAACTTGATGTACATTAGCTTTACAGTAATCTTCTACGTGGAATAATTGGGTTTTAAATACAGACTGGAACAATATAAATTCTTGAAGATTGGAGGCTGCAACCGTAGACTTCTGCTACCACTTCAGCTTTCTGGATGCGAAATCCTTGAATTCTTTTTCGGCGATTTAGGGATCGCTTCTTCGTGGCTGTGTCCTCTCATTGACACGCTTCTTGGTAAATTTCTCCTTCATCGAAGATAATCTTCTACCTCCCGGTTGAAAGGTAATTTGTTGGCAGTTAGGAAACTCGGTCCCTTCGTTGTCCGTCTTTGTAAATATCTTGTTGTTAACTTGACGTTTAGTTAGTGCAGGCCAACTGTGCACCAGAGGTAAGGCCTCCCCTATGACGGGGGAGAGGGAGAAGGGACAACCGATTATCGCGGCTACTTGTAGGAAAGAGCCGCCTCCTCTATGCCATCAACTGTTTAAGTAGCTTAGAATAAGGGCGTTGTAATTGCGTCACGTCATGTGACTCTTCTTGTGTTCTATTGGTCCCTTCTTCTGACGTAATAGTAACGTCATACATATGTCACTTCCGGTTTCTCGGCAAGCGAACCGGAGTGCATTCCATTTGCGTTGTTTTGGCCAATTTATCGCTTATGTCGGCACTTTTCACAAACATTGCCTCTCAAGTACCACCTCGCTCCAACTTCTTTTTTTTTTCTCTCTCTCTCTCTCTCTCTCTCTTTATTTCAATGTCTCTCTATCGTTTAACTAACGAATAAAACTCATAAAATACTTGATCAAATACACATATCACCTTATTCAGTATGAAATTTTTTCCTTTACATGATATATACATATATAACTATATATATATATATATATATATATATATATATATATATATATATATATATATATATATATATATATATATATCGATATATACATACATATATATATATATATATATATATATATATATATACATATATATATATATATATATATATATATATATATATATATATATATATATATATACATGTATATATCTATATCTATATATATATATATAATATATATATATATATATATATATATATATATATATGTATATATATATATATATATATATATATATATATATCTATCTATATATATATATATATATATATATATATATATATATATATATTATATATATATATATATATATATATATAAGCATGTGTGTGCGTTTGCAAGTGCGTGTGTAGGTTGACGACCAAATTCGAGCTAGAGCTACGAAGGAATCCTGGACATATCTTTGTGCTCTTTTCCAAGTGTTCATTTACCTCCATTTTTTATATTAATTTTCATTTGAAATTTTCTCTACAGTTGTGATAACAATAATGGTAATATCTGAAGACTATAGCAATCCAAAACACAACTCTTCGAATCGTTTTGAAAATCAGGAATCTTCCAAATGTCAGGGGCGGAAAAGATGATTCTTACGCTGAAACGAATTTATCTTCAAAGATTTCCCTTTTTTTCCTTCGTTTTCTTTGCTCATTTTTCGTAGTTTTATCAGATTGGAGAGAGAGAGAGAGAGAAAGAGAGAGAGAGAGAGAGAGAGAGAGAGAGAGAGAGAGAGAGAGAGAGAGAGAGAGAGAGGATGCAATTCCTCTCTGAAGAGCTCCAGAAGACTCATGATAATTTGAAACCGAATGGCGAATGTACCGGAATTCCATATTCCTTCTCACAGAGTCTAAGGACCTTTTAGAGCCCTAACAAGAATCCATTCAACTTTCCTACTAATAACAAAATACAGCTTCCAGGCGAACAAGAAGTTGGAGGAAATCGAGCGAGAGCAACGAAGGAATTCTTGAAAAAATTTCTCAACCTTTTCCAAGTCATCATTTATCTCCGTTTATTCTCTATTAGTTCCGTCCATCTTCATTTTAAATTTTCTATATAGTAGTGATAATAATTATTGAAATATCTGAAGATTAAAACAATACCTAACTCCACTCTTCAATTCGTGTTGAAGATCAGGAATCTTCTAAATGTCTTCGGCGGGAATGATTATTCTTACACTGAAACGAATTTGTTCTCTTCCAAGCTTTCCCTTTTTCCTTCGTTTATTTTGCTCCTTTTTCAGAGTACTATCAGATTGAAAAGAGAGAGAGAGAGAGAGAGAGAGAGAGAGAGAGAGAGAGAGAGAGAGAGAGAGAGAGAGAGAGAGAGAGAATAAATATGCGTCGAAAGAATGCAATTCACCTCTGAAGACTTTCTAAAAATACCTCGGGAGCTCCATAATCCGCATTCTCTTATGAAGACGTCTTCGTCATTTTTTTCTCTTAAAAATAAGCCTGATACAGGAACTCTATATCGTTGGGCTGGCGGGGCTCTCTCCTTCCGGGTGGGAAGGGAGGACTCCCCCGCTCCGGGTGGCGCTGGAGGGCTGCCCGGGCTGCCGCTGGCCGGCTGTCCCTGCTGTCCCGGCTGCTGCTGCACACCCCAGCTGCCGCTGGTCGGCTGCCCCGGCTGCTGCTGGTCGGCTGCCCCTGGCCGGCTGCCACTGGCCGGCTGCCCCTGGCCGGCTGCCCCGGCTGCCACTGGTCGCCTGCCCTGGCTGCCGCTGGTCGGCTGCCCTGGCTGCCCCTGGCCGGCTGCCCCTGGACGGCTGCCGCTGGCCGGCTGCCCCGGCTGCTGCTGGTCGGCTGCCCCTGGTCGGTTGCCCCGGCTGCCCCTGGCCGGCTGCCTCTGGCTGGCTGCCCCTAGCCGGCTGCCCCTGGCCGGCTGCTCTGACTGCCGCTGGCCGTCTGCCGATGGCCGGCTGCCCCTGGCCGGCTACCGCTAGCCGGCTACCCCTAGCCGGCTGCCCCTGGTCGGCTGCCCCGGGTGCCGCTGGCCGGCTACCCCGGCTGCCGCTGGCCGGCTACCCCGGCTGCCGCTGGCCGGCTACCCCGGCTGCCGCTGGCCGGCTGCCCCTGGCTGGCTGTCGTTGGCCGGCTGCCCCTGGCCGGCTACCACTGGCCAGCTGCCCCTGGCCGCCTACCGCTGGCCGGCTGCCTGGTTGCTGCTTGCCTGGGGCTCCGGCTGCCACTGGCCGGTTGCCCCGGCTGCCACTGGCCGGTCGCCCCCGGCTGCCGCTGGCCGGTCGCCCCGGCTGCCGCTGGCTGGTCGCCCCGGCTGTTGCTGGCTGGCTGCCCGCGCAGCCCCGGCTGCCTCCGACCGCCGGCCCCGGTGGCCTCCGACCGGCGGCCCCGGCTGGCTCTGACCGCCGGCCCCGCCTGCCTCCGACCAGCGGCTACGGCTGCCTCCGACCGGCGGCCCCGACTGCCTCCGACCGGCGGCCACGGCTGCCGTTGACCAACTGCCCTGGCTGCCACTGCTCGGATGCCCCTTCACGGCTATCTCTAGCCAGCTGCCGCTGGCCGCCTGCCCCGGCTGCCACTGCCCTGCTGACCGGCTGCCGCTGACCGACTATCGCTGGCTGGCTGCCACTGCCCTTTTGACCTGGCGGCCGCTGACCGACTATCGCTGGCTGGCTGCCCCTGGCTTGCTGGCCTGGGTACCCATGGCTGGATGCCCCGGTGCCGCCGGCCGGGTGCCACTGGCCGGCTGCCCCGTCTGCCAAAGGTTAGCTGCCCTGCCTGCCGCTGGCCGGGTGCCACGGGGGCTGCCCCGTCTGCCAAAGGTTAGCTGCCCTGCCTGCCGCTGGCCGGGTGCCACGGCGGCTGCTGGCCGGCTGCCCAGGCTGCCACTGTCCGGGTACCCGGGCTGCCATTGCCCAGCCACCCTGGCTGCCGCTGGCTGGATGGTGCTGGCCGGCTACCCCGGCCGCCCCGGCCGCCCCGCCTGGTGCTTGGATGGATAATATCGAAAAGATTTTTGTCATCGAGAGATAGAGAGAAAGAGAGAGATGAGAGGAATTTGTCTTCGCGCAAAAGGAATATGAGATTCTCTTCCTTTTTCCTCCTATTTCACATTCTATCGTAAAACCGATTTAAAAATGAGAAAAATTTAATGATAGTCAAATATTGAGAAAATGTGGCCCTGTACCTTTTTTCCTTCTTGAATTATTGTGTTGATTTTCATGGGGGTACAATAGAAGCTGCTTTACATGTCGCACAACAATAACAACAACCCCATCCCCAACAAAAACAACAACAACAACAACATCAAAAAACAACAACAACCCCAACAACAACAAAAACAAGAACCCAACAAAAACAACAACAACAACAACCCCAATCACAACAACAAAAAGCCTCGTCATAAGGAAGAATTGGTTGGTTGGCTTAGAATAAGCTGACCTTGCCTCAGCACGGGCTCTTGCCTAAAGAGGCTGAGGGAGATGATAAGAGCCTTGGTGTGGAACTATGGACTCTTCCAAACCAACATCTATTGGTTTTTATTCTCATAGCTCAAATAGCATTAGTTATAATAATAATTGTGATAATTATTTTAATAATTAGAAATATTCGTACTAGAATTACTAAAGTACCGCTGACAACATATCATTCAGTCGTTTGACTCTTGTTTTATCTATTTATTTTTCATATAAATATGAAAAATAAATAAAGTTTACATAATAAAATAAACAAATACTTTGGATTCACTTATTTGTACCACATCGAGCCTTGCCTTCGCATGAACAGCTGTTCAAGTCCCCTTGAGTTTAAGCTGTTTGCTAGCGAGGTTACTGCTGTGGTTTGGCATCTAGGGAGGAGGGTAGACAACCCAACTGACATTCTTACGAAATTGGATTCGAAACCCGACACTTTCAACCTTTAAAGTCATCTGGTTAATCAATTCTTTAAATGACATGAGACTTAATTCAACAAATGAATCAATATTCATTTGCTTTTCTATCTTCCAGTTAATTTACATATTTATCAATATTTTTGCTTTTTTCATAACTTATTCCTACAAGGAGTAATCCAAAAAAATGGGCCTGAAAAATTAAAATTCAAAATTAAATCTTAGCACAGGAGAAAGCTAAGACACACTTCTCGAGAGATGGAAGGTTATAAGCGACTTAGAAAACCAAAGAAGGAAGAGAGTTCCAAAGCTAAGAAGTAGAGGGGCATAAGCGGTTAATGAGTAGTGGATTTTTAGGATTATTTCCCACAAAGTACCTGTGGGTAATGTGGGAAATATGGAGACTGCTGGCAACGTCGTTAGCCATCCCAAGACATTCTCCTTAAAGGCTTAAAGGTCTCTTATGAACGGTAGAGGCAAGGGACAGTGACATTGATCTAGCAATTAGGACAATGCCCTAGAGACTGACCATATATTATATGATCAGCGCCCAAGCCTCCTCTCCATCCAAGCTAGGACCAGGGAGGGCCAGGCACTGGCTGCTGATGACTCAGCAGATAGACCTATAGGCTCCCGGAAACTCCACAAACTTAGGTCAATAGGATGGTAAGGTTGCAGACACTAATAGCACTAACAAGTCTGACTAGGATTCGAACCCCCGTCAGGCAAACACCACACAGAGACGTTACCAATCAGGCCACAACAACCCTAGAGAACTAATTGTTCAAAACCTATTGATTCATCTTTGATGTCGGACAATCACAGACTAACGTCAACGGGAAGAGCAAAGCTTTGTACGAGACATTTCCCTCAGAGTCTTATCCTCAGGCGGTCCCCTCTTATCTCAAGACATTATGGAATGCCGATAGTCTTTTATGAGGGAAAGTAATTCCAAAGTTTTGGTATAAAAGTTGAAGGAATGTAGAGACTGTTTCAATTAGCTTTCGTCTGATTGAATTAGAATATATATATATATATATATATATATATATATATATATATATATATATATATATATATATATATATATATATATATATATATATATTCTCGAGTTGTGATTTCGAAAACTCAAATCAAAATATCGACATTTGTATCCATAAAAAAAACAAAAAACAAAAAAAAAGGAAAACCCCCTTAAACCTATAAAGTCCTTTGAGTAAAAAGTGAACTTTCACTAAGTGTTTAATTAGACAAACAAAACTGTGCAGATGGAAAGGATAATTTTGAATGGAATTTAAGCTTACGATATCAGGACTTCACTAATGAAAAAAAGAAGAAGAACAGAATTGAAATAGAACTTAAGCCATGCTAATCCCTTCTTCTCTCTTTGTATACAAGAGGTCTTTTTATATGTGGGCCTACATATTGTCGCCAACTGTAACAAACCCTCTACGAATCTTTTGACCGATAGACGAGTGTTAGCTACTATTCCCTCGAGGACTTTGGATAGAGATGATAAAAGTAAGGAAAAAGGAAATGATGAAGATAATGAAAAGGGAAAGTCTGAACAACCTGTGAAACCCAGAAAGACAAATCCTCTCAAGCCTTTTATCCCACAGTGAAATATTTTGTTAGCGATATTATTTTTCTTTATTCTTTTCAGCCTTACACTTTCTCCACTTTGTCTTCCTCTCCTCAATTTTGTATTCAGTTAAAGTTGTTGAATGGAAAATACCAACGATATTTATAGCAGGAATATCATTATTAAGAAACTTCTCTTTTACAAAATACAACAAGTCGATATATTCCCTACATTTGGCAATGCTGATTGAAATATTGCAGCCACTAATAATGTAGGGTTTTATTTGTAACTGCACCGTAATCATATTAAGCACTAGCTCTTTTTCAGAGCTAGTACTCTCAAAAATATTAAGTGGTCAAAAAGCACCTAATGCTGACAGCAACCTATTTAGTAAACATTGTGACCAATATCTTGATTATGGTTCTTGAAATAAGAATATTTTCCACATATAACAAAAAAAATCATAAGATTTTATAGATATCTTTGAATATTCTTTATAAGGTATTATTTTCAATATTTATTTTTTAAAGGAAATGATGAAAATAGATTTATTAAAGCAATGGAAGTGTTCAAATTAATTTTCTTATTCCTGATCTAGATATCAATCTCCGGCACCGTCGTTCAGTTAGTTGTTATGAATGTTGCATAAGATTTTTCATAACTGGCCATCCTTTGCATTTAAATCTTCAAAGACAGTACCATCCTGCTCGTAATCCCAGGTATGCAGTTATTAGTAATATTCATATAGTCTCCTTCAAAAGGCTTAATACTAAACTCTATTCTAAAAGTTTTATTCCAGCTATGGAAGATGGTGGAATGATTTCTTTAATCAGGGAATGTCATCGAATGTTTATATGTTGAACAGGCTGACACAATGGTTTCTCATGGTTTATCTATGAAAGTATTATAATGTTGTTACTGTTCTTAAAAGATTTTATTTCAATTATTCATTATTTCTCTTGTATTTTATTATTTTCTATCCTCACTGTTACCATAAAATGAATTCCAAGTGGATATATATTCCCAAGATAGAATTCGGTATTAAATGCCATTCGTGGGTGATATTTACATTGATTGAAATCACGTGTGCTTGTTATATATATATATATATATATATATATATATATATATATATATATATATATATATATATATATATATATATATATATATATATATATGTGTGTGTGTGTGTGTGTGTGTGTGTGAGAGAGAGAGAGAGAGAGAGAGAGAGAGAGAGAGAGAGAGAGAGAGAGAGAGAGAGAGAGAGAGAGAATGTGTG
>NC_090727.1:110038041-110077264 GCF_036898095.1 Palaemon carinicauda | reverse complement strand
TGAAAGTTAAATAAAAGGAATTTAGTTTAGTGTGTACGATTAAGCTTGAACTTTTTATTGTTAAAAAAGATTCTCTCTCTCTCTCTCTCTCTCTCTCTCTCTCTCTCTCTCTCTCATTACTAAGTATAAAACAAGTCTCCTTATAATAAGAATCAGTTAAAGAATAGGAGACATTCCTTGGTCATACAGGAAGATTTTCTAGCATGTAAGATGACTCCTCATTAACAACTGCCTCGAAATCTCCCGGAGACTGGGGTTCGAGACCCGCTCAAACTTTATAGCTTCATGCGGTGTCTACAACTTCACCATCCTTGCGAGCTAAGGATGGGGTGCTTGAAGGAACCTATAGGTCTACCTGCTGAGTCATCGTAAGCCATTGCCTGGCCCTCCCTGGTCCTAGCTTGGGTGGAGATGGGACTTGGGCGCTGATCATATGTGTATATAGTCTAGCAGAATGGGGACCAAACGTGGTTTTAGAGTACCCACAAAGTTTTTTTGCAGCTTATATAACTTTGAGACATGCTGATTCAGAATCCACTTGATGCCACCTTGGCACCCTTGAGCATTTTGCATAATATGCTAATTAAGTCAGCCATTATGAAAATTTTGTTTTTAGGGTATAACTTTTTTATTTGACCAGATACAAGGGAGATCATGATGTCTACCCTCAGGTTTAGAGGGTCTCTGATTCTGATGATACCATTTTTAACATGATTACTAATTTGCATATGCATGTTATGCTAATTAGGTGACGGGAATTACCCACATTTGGTATTTTGGCTAAAGCTTGCATATGTTGCCATTAAGAGGGTAATTTCTATGCCTTTCCCAATGTTAATGGGTCTCAGATTCTACTTTTGCCATTATTAGTGCCTTTTTTGCATATATTTGCATTCCATATGGATTTGCATATGCATAAATTTAGTGTAAATGGTTGAAATTTCCGACTTATGGCCAAATAAAACAATGATAGATGTAACATTTCCCTGATTGCACTAATTAGTCCCAGACTGCAACACAGACCTCCAGGACGATGAACTGTAGTCATTTGCATAAACTGCATATATTATGCTAATTAGCAGTCATAATGTCTTTAGTTACTCAGTTTAGCAAGTCATTGTCCTCTCCACCACTTTGATAGTCCTCCCCTTCATCAGCCTCATCGTTTTGCTTGTTGTATGTAATTCGACAGTTTGATTCTCCACGACATGCACAGAAAAATGTGCAAGGCAAGTGTCCACTGTTACAGCCACACCTCTGAGAACTACATGGTTCATTGGTTGAACACCCACAACGAAGCATCTCTAATACCTCAGGAGGTGCTAGGGCAACGTCTGGTGGGAGAGTCTTTGGGATCAGTGTTTTGGTGCTTTCTTCACGAGACCACCCATAGTCAGTAGGCTCAAACGATGGAGGGTCCGGCAGGGGTGCCGATTTCCATACTGCCGTTTGAACATGGGCACGCAAGACATTTTCTCTAAATGCCTCAGTTGTGGGTGGGATGGTCTTTAAGGCTGGGGTGGCTGTAATGTTCTTCTTGCCCATCTTTTTTTACCATAGTTCAACGTGAGCCTCTCTCCTTGCTGCCATAGCATGCAGAAATGAACTTTGTAGCTTCTGCCATTACTTTATCCAATGATGAGTCAAGATCCCCCAGATATTGGAAAGCTGTCCTTGCTTCACCAGCTTGTTTATCATAGTTCCCTTTCCAATGCCCTGAAGCTTGGCAACGGTATCGCACCCAGTAAGCGCATGGGCCGCCAAAAGATTTGGCACTATTGCTGCATATTTTTTCACTGTGGCCTGTATGTCAACTGAGCTCCGCTCACAGCTTGTGGCTTCCATGATCAGGGCACAGTTCAACTTTTCCTGGCTACAAAAATGCACTAAGAGAACAAAGACGTCTGTGTCATCACAAAAGACTTATTGTCTTTACACTGTCCATTAGGGCAATTTGCAGTATCTGATAAATCATAGTGACGTCAGCTTCTTCATGGGTAGTTCTGAGGTCCCTGCGATGAATCTGATAACCGCAGAACAGTTCAATTGGAATTGGGTCCCGACCACACACAACTATCTTGTTGTGAATGGGTTCACCACTGGTTGCACAGAGCTCCACCAGATGATCACAGATGATATCAATCAGCTGTACTTTGTTTGCATGGACTTGCAACACAACCGCTTGAGGGGGCAAAGGACTTGAAAGGTTCAGATGATGTTGACGAGTTGCATGTTTGCCACCTCTAGCTCTTCGTGTCACACTTTTGATAGAATAATCATAGTACCTATCAAAGGTTAAGTAGACCTCTGAGTCCTAAGTTTTCAGCAACGTTGTCTACATAAACCTTGACTGTTCCTTGTTGTGGCCAATGCACTATCCACAGAAGTGCGCAGCCATCGATAACAATTGCATATGAAAATTAGTAATCATGTTAAAAATGGTATCATCAGAATCAGAGACCCTCTAAACCTGGGGGTAGACATCATGATCTCCCTTGTATCTGGTCAAATAAAAAAATTATACCCTAAAAACAAAATTTTCATAATGGCCGACTTAATTAGCATATTATGCAAAATGCTTAAGGGTGCCAAGGTGGCATCAAGTGGATTCTGAATCAGCATGTCTCAAAGTTATATAATCTGCAAAAAAACTTTGTGGGTACTCTAAAACCACGTTCACCCAAAAAAGGGCTCCATTCTGCAAGACTAATATGGTCAGTCTCTAGTTCATTGTCACTGACCCTTGCTTGTGCCATTCATGAGTAACCTTTAAACACCGAGAGAAAAATATGGCTTTCATGATCCTGGCATCGTATTAGGATGGTTAATAGGCCTAGTCTCTCTCTCTCTCTCTCTCTCTCTCTCTCTCTCTCTTTCTCTCTCTCTCTCTCTCTCTCTCTCTCTCTCTCTCTCTCTCACAGACCTCTGCTTAGACACAATTACGTTTCATTTCTACCCATAAGTATCGGATATTATTATTAAAAAACAAAGGAATAGCAGACAAAGTTATCAAATGTGAGAGAGAGAGAGAGAGAGAGAGAGAGAGAGAGAGAGAGAGAGAGATCCCATATATACCCTATAATGCTAAAGCGTAGTTTTTTGTTAGTTTCACTTGTTGCCAAATGTAAATGGAATGTCTAATGCAATATCAATATTGTAAAGGGAAATAATGTTGTTAGGGTGAAATTTGGCGACGTTGCTCATCTGTCACTCAAATCATTCATTTTTTGGAAATATCAATTAGTTTTATTTTGTTTATAATGTGTCATTTATTGTTATTTTCATTATATTATCTATATTATTTTCATCTTTAATGTGAAATGCAACGGACCGTAGATGTTGGTCCTATCCCATTTCGCTAGGCTAACTCCAAGACAAAATGATTATCTTCTCAGGTAATTAAGCCAAAATTATTCAGACAACAGAGTAAACCTACATAGAAATCAATGGAGTAGGCCCAGTTTTACGTATCAAATTCATTCACTTTATCCTAATCGGGAAGTAGACGTATCTCGTGTTCGAATGATTTTAATTCTAACTTCGACTTCGCATAAGTAGTTATCATTGTAAAGGCTTTACGGTTTTAGGCATGGAATAGGCATCTGTAAATCACGTCACTTAGGCCTACACTAAAATAAAGTATAAATTTCTCAAATAAAGTTAGGATTAACAGAATTAAATCTAAATTTGTACATATATATATATATATATATATATATATATATATATATATATATATATATATATATATATATATATATTCACTAACAATTTTTATATCCTGTAATTTGGCGCCAAAATCTTTCCCAGAACCTCCAACTCTTTCAAACTTTCAAAAGGGCGAAGCAATATGAAACTATCGCTCAATTCAGAGGAAAATTTCTAGTTTCATTGAGCGAAATAATATGAAAATATCGTTCAACTCAGAGGAACCTCATAAAGGGTCTCCCAATTTGAGTGCTTCGGGAATAACATGTTAATCTGAGATATTAAAAAATTCGAACCATAATCATTTGAGATCTTTCCATTTATATCAATAATATTCATCCTCATCATCATCTTCATCTTGTACGCCTATTGACGCAAAGGGCCTCGGTTTGATTTCGCCAGTCGTCTGGGCTTTCGAATCAATACTTCTCCATTCATCACCTCCTACTTCTCGTTTCAAGCTTCATTGTCCTCAGCCATATAGTGAGCTAATCACCATACGTTCAGCTGGGCTCCACAACGCACCAGAAGAGTTGGAAGACCCCGGCCTACATGACTGAGGACTATTAAGCATGAAGTAGATGAGGAACGGGTAAGCATTGATTTAAAAGCTCAAGACAGAGACGGCTGGCGAAATCCAACCAAGGCCCTTTGCGTCGATAGGCGTAGGATATTAGTTAGATAGGCACTGCGCATCACAAGGAACTGGCTATCCTTTGATGTATCTAGCCAATGAATCCCCTATGGATTTAATGAATTTATAATAATAATAATAATAATAATAATAAATTAATTAATGATAATGTCGCTTCAATAACTGTGCACTTGAATAGGTGTAACACATATACTTTAACATTTTTTAGTTAAGAGGAATAATGAGTCTCACATGAATGAACCTGAAATTTGTATGTGTGTAAACAGGTTTGTACAAATGGGTCTAACCCAGGGCTGCCGAAACGTGGAATTGACGTCATCGATACGGCTAATCTGCTCCACACCTGGAATCCGAGTATTAATAAATTCCACACTTTGTAAAGAGATGATGTATGTCGATTAAAATGTAATAAAAAGTAATAAATAATTAATATGAGTGTTTTATTATTTATTTTCCCAGTGATATCTATATAAAAATTACAATCACTGTAAAGTCTATGAAAGTGTGGATGCTATGGGACTATATAGGAGGCTCAGTGGAGTTCAGCGCTTGATGTTGCCGACTCACTGAAAGTCTGATTCTTGAATCAGTGTTGTGGAGTTGCCTAGTGTGGAGAATCCGGCAGCCCTGGTCTACCTAGTTCAGTTGATCATAATGTACAGTGCCACATAGCTGAAAGTTCACATTCAATACATCTAAGTTGAACAAATAAAAATGTCTATGTAAAAACCTAAAGAGGATTTGCCGGACAGCCTTAGAAATTCGAAATGGCCTACACACACAAACACACACACACACACACACACACCCAAAACGTTGGCCTACACTTAATATAGCTTTTTAAAACCTATTACAAGTTAAACGTGTAATGTATAATAATTGGTATCATATTAAAACAGGGCATTCACACACTCATCAAAAAAAGTACAGATTGACCGCTGAAATTGAAACGCCATCAACCGTCATCGGTTCAAACTACAACTCCGACCCCCACCCCACCCCCTCCTAGAGAATGACACACACACACACACACACACACACATACCCAACAGGACCCCCACCTTAACCATACAATCGCCGCCATGCAACTTCCCGCCAATTTCCTATAGACTATATTTGGTCCCTCCAACTTTTTCTCTATTGTTAAATTATATTTATTCGTATTTGCTTCTTATCACTTTACTTCACACTTTCCTCATCTAATTCTCTTACTAGTAAAGCTATTCTAAGTTCTACTTAAGATATCTTTTAATTCATTCTTTTCCTTTCAACCATGTCTATACATTTATTCTCTTTCTCTCTCTCTCTCTCTCTCTCTCTCTCTCTCTCTCTCTCTCTCTCTTAACGTGGTTAGAGGGTTTTTAGTATCATGACCAGCAAATCTGTTATAGTCAGGGACACCCATACTAGGCTACTATTGGTTTGTTGTAAGTTATCAGATAAGTCTCCCACCATCACCAATCGGCAGTTGGCCAGAGTGGTGATGAAACCTGGCCAAACTCCTGTTAAAACGGCAAATGGCAACTCTGCCAAATCAACTACGTATATTTTTTATAAAATTGTCAGACATATATTGGAATATTTACTCGAATACAAATTACAAATACATTATACATTGCATCGGAAAAGAAATTGTCTTAATACATCAGAGAGAGAGAGAGAGAGAGAGAGAGAGAGAGAGAGAGAGAGAGAGAGAGAGAGAGAGAGAGAATGCTCTAGTCAGTTCCACTGACAGTGTTTCATGAAGTACCAAAAATGCTATTTCTTCTAGACCGAGACTTCAGCATAAATATAAATTTAATTTCTAGAAAGTGCGCAAAATAATGCTAAATACGAGATTTTCAGACACTATGATTTATTACAATATATAGATAGACAGATATAAATAGATATAATAAACCAACAACAACAAAAACAAATGCAGTCGTTTCCAGTATACTGCATGAAATATGCCTCAGACATGTTCTTTTGGCCAGTTTTGGTTATAACACTAGCCACTGTGGATAGGTGATGGTGGGAGATTTTCGTCTGATCACTCACAGCAAACCGACCTAGTGTGAGTGGCTCTGACTAGTACAGCTTTGTTGATCATGGTGACACACAAACCATTTCACCATATTAAGGTATTCCTACTCAGAAAGGTTATACATACACGGCTAGATTTGTTTTATATATATATATATATATATATATATATATATATATATATATATATATATATATATATATATATATATATACCAAGGGCACTTCCGTTAATTTTTGGGGTGGCCGACATCGAACAAATAGAAAAAAAAGGGGGGGGGGAACCTCTCCTCTCTACGTTCCTCCCAGCCTAACAAGGGACTCAACATAGTTCAGCTGGTACTGCTAGGGGTGCCACAGCCCACCTTCCCCCCGTTATCCACCACAGATGAAGCTTCATAATGCTGAATCCCCTACTGCTGCTACCTCTGCGGTCATCCAAGGTGACTGGAGGAAGCAGCAGGGCCTACCGGAACTGCGTTGAGTTGAACGATATTTTCATATTATTTCGCCCAATGAAACAAGATATTTCTTTCTGAATTGAGCGATAGTTTCATATTGCTTTGCCCTTTAGAAAGAGTTGGAGGTTTCAGGAAAGATTTTGGCGCCAATTTGCAGGATTTGAAAATTGTTTATTAGTGGATATATATATATATATATATATATATATATATATATATATATATATATATATATATATATATATATATATAAATTTGGATTCAATGCTGTCAATCATAACTTTATTTGGGGAATGTCTTTTATTTTAGTGTAGGCCTATGTGACGTGCTTTGCAGATACCTATTCCATGCCTAAAACCGTAAAGCCTTTACAATGATAACTACTTATGCGAAGTCGAAGTTAGAATTAAAGACATTCTAACACGAGATACGTCTTCTCCCGATTAGGATAAAGTGAATGAATTTGATACGTAAAACTCGGCCTACTCCATTGTTTTTTATGTAGGTTTTCTCTATTGTTTGAATAATTTTGCCTTAATTACCTGAGAAGATAATTAATTTTTCTTACAGTTAGTCTAGTAAGAGTTATGGGGTCCTTTGACTGGTCAGACAGTACTACATTGGATCTTCTCTCTGGTTACGGTTGACTTTCCCTTTGCCTACACATACACCGAATAGTCTGGCCTATTCTTTACACATTCTCCTCTGTCCTCATACACCTGATAACACTGAGATTACCAAACAATTCTTCTTCACACTAGGGGTTAACCACATCACTGCAATTGTTCAGTGGTTACTTTCCTCTTGATAAGGGTAGAAGAGACTCTTTAGCTATGGTAGGCAGCTCTTTTAGGAGAAGGACACTCCAAAATCAAACCATTGTTCTCTAATCTTATGTAGTGCCATAGCCTCTGTACCATGGTCTTCCACTGTCTTGGGTTAGAGCTCTCTTGCTTGAGGGTACACTCGGCCACACTATTATATCTAATTTGTCTTCTTGTTTTGTTAAACTTATATAGTTTATATAGGAAATATCTATTTTAATATCATTGTTCTTAAAATAATTTATTTTTCCTTGTTTCCTTTCCACACTGGGCTATTTTCCCTGTTGGGGCCTCTGGGCTTATAGCATCCTGCTTTTCCAACTAGGGTTGTAGCTTAGCAAGTAATAATAATAATAATAATAATAATAATAATAATAATAATGGGATAGTACTAACATCTACGGTCCGTTGCATTTCATAATAAAGATGAAAATAATATAGATAATATAATGAAAATAACAATAAATGACACATTATAAACAAAATAAAACTAATTGATATTTCAAAAAATAAATGATTTGAGTGACAGATGAGCAACGTTGCCAAATTTCACCCTAACAACATTATTTCCCTTAACAATATTGATAATGCATTAGATGTTCCATTTACATTTGGCAACAAGTGAGACTAACAAAATACTACGCTTTAGCATTATAGGGTATATATGGGATCTCTCTCTCTCTCTCTCTCTCTCTCTCTCCCCAATTTGATATCTCTTTTCCTCTTATTCCTTTGTTTTATAATGCCAATATCCATTGCCTATGAGTATATATAAAACGTAATTGAGTGTGGTCGTGCATGGATATAGAGACGCAAATCTAAGAGAGAGAGAGAGAGAGAGAGAGAGAGAGAGAGAGAGAGAGAGAGAGAGAGAGAGAGAGAGAGTTTAAGCTACACAATAGACCAAAGTCCATGTAATTAACTTTCCTATCTTCATTATGGCGTAAGGTAGCTTCCCCCATCAGCCTCTGCTCGAAAATCGAAAGTATTAATAATGGAATAAGTTTAATCTACAAAATAGAATAAAATGGGAAGCAGAGTTTTTCATTAGAGCCACTTTACGAGTAATTCTACTGATCTCAGTTTCATTAGACCTATATCAATTTCTCCAACAATTTTCAACATAATTTGACCTAATATTATTCCTCCAACATTCTAGCAAAGTTCTCTTACAACCTACCTCCAACAGTCAATCTCCACCAATCTTTCGTCAGTCTCACCCAGTCCCCCAACACTCCTACAATTTACATCACAATTTCAAAACTAGATCTCCCACAGTCTTCCTCCAACACCTATTCTTCAACTCTCTCTCTCTCTCTCTCTCTCTCTCTCTCTCTCTCTCTCTCTCTCTCTCGAATTTTTACTTCATGTCGATCTCTGAGTTGTCCAAATGTGTTCATATTTATCAAGAAATACCAAATAATGTTTATGAATAATAACGTTATTACAAAAAGGAAAGTATTCAGAAGATAAATACGTCTACAAACAATAAATGGAGAGAGAGAGAGAGAGAGAGAGAGAGAGAGAGAGAGAGAGAGAGAGAGAGAGAGAGAGATCACCACGAACGACTGTCACATGACTTCTTGTCTCGAATCAAAATATCCTATTACTTCTTCCTTTGTAAAATTATCTATAGTTTGAAATAAGAATTCTCGTAAATGTAAAAATAAAACGTTCAACTTTTGGAAAACCATATCCGGGATCTGGTGCAGGATAGGATAATTCCATGATAGTGATGTGTATAACTTTATATATATATATATATATATATATATATATATATATATATATATATATATATATATATATATACACACACAACAACAAAATGTATTCGTAATCATCATCTTTAACAGTGAAGGATTGTGGTTTCTATCCTATAACTCTTTCTACTGGAGTCATGCATTCATTGTCTTTAATGAGAGAGAGAGAGAGAGAGAGAGAGAGAGAGAGAGAGAGAGATTTCTATAGACCAAAGTCCCACCGGGATTGTTCTGCATACGGAGGTAAAATTGCCCTTTACCTTCGGCCTCTGCTCTAAATCTAAACGAAGTAAAATGAGAAAATTTAATCACAATGAATCGCTGTATTTAAATGAGTTGATTCCCAGAAGGTTTCGTTCAAATATCTATTCGTTTGATCTTGAAACTCCCGAAATGTTTTCTTATGCTAATATGATATCAATTTTCATTTGCTTCTTCTCATTACTTAATATCAATTCTAATCATTTATCTTTCTAACTACAGAAGAGGTTTGTTCGTTCGTTGGTTCATTTTAGATTGACTTGCCTTATGCATGACACGGGCTCTTGCGTTGGTAGCCCGTAAGCGAATATTGATAATGAAACAACGAAGGTACATTCAGTGAGAGGAATCGAACAAGGGTAAAGGGTTCTGATAAATTTACAGCTTGGGTAGGGCAAAGGTTATTAATATAATGCAAAAGACAATTAACAATGAGTTTAATTAATAGAGTTAGTTTTGAAGAGCGCTAAGCGGTTCTGGTAGTAATTTGGGATGGTGGCAAGTTTGAGCGAACCTGTTTATCCTGATTCAGTTGGGTGTCCAGGTCAGGTGACCTCTGCAGAGCAGGTGTCTTGGCCAAATTGCTCTCATGGTGACACACGTATATGCTGACTGGACGCTCTGGCTGTCACCGGTAATGTGTGTGTGAGGGTGTGACGGTCTAAGGGGAACACTTGAACGGGATCGGAAGTAGGAGATCGTGGGAAGGAAGGAAAAGCGATTGAGTCAGAGAAAGAGGAATGGGGGCGTAGACTGTCCCAAGCAAAACCTTAAGCAGGAGAGAGAGAGAGAGAGAGAGGGGGGGGGGGGGGGGGGTTGCAACGAAAAGTCAGAAGGAAATCGTATGAGAAAAAGACCGAATTTGTTTTAAAGTAAAAGCTTAAGATTTAGGAATAGTGATAGATTGAGGTTAGCTTAAGCATAAGAGAAGGCTAACAAGAAGAAGGTTGTAATTCGTAAAAGAGAATTATAGTAAACTCTGTCGTAGAAATATCTAAGATGGAGGAGGAGGAGGGTGGAAGAGAGCGCGGGAGAAAAACGCAGGAATGATACTATAGAACAGTGTTTCTCAACCTTTTTTTACCAATGGCACACTTAGGATCTTATAATGATATCACGGCACACTTGGAAAATTTAAGAGAAAAAATTAAGAGAATATATACTTGTAAATATGAGATGGAACTACAGACTTAAGAAATAAAACACTTTTAAATATGAACTTACTTTATTTCAGTGTTTTTCTTAGAGTAAATTGTGAAGATGATTAGTGTGAAACTTGCGCCTGGTGTTTTTTGGCGACTTCCTCAATATTTGGTCGAATGTGTGATAAGCAGACCCTCATTTCTTCTTCAGTTGATCGTAGTCTCTCTCGCTTCTTAGTGTTGATGTTATTTAGGGTTGAGAAGCCAAGTTCACATAAATAAGATGTAGAAAATTGCAACAAAAGTGATAAAGCTTTTTTAGATAATGTGGGATATTCCTCTTGAACAGATATCCAAAATGAGTCAATAGGTACAGTAGAATGTTTTATTTTTAGATCTCTGTCACTAGAAATGGTGGCCAGTTCCTCTTCTTCACATAACTGTAATCCAATATTAGAGGGAATATTCATGAAAGGATTTCGAATCCAATCATACTTCTCTGTGCTCAGTGATGGAAAATAGTGGTCGATGTTTTCATCAAGCGCTGTCAGATGAGAAACAACAATAGGGATCATTTCTTTAATGCAAGTGGTACGCATTGAAGGAAACATCAAAATTACCTGAGCTTGCTCTATTTTTCCAAATAATAATTTTCTCTTTTAGAGCAACTAACTTATCTGTTGAGGTCAGAATATTTTCATTTCTCCCTTGCATGCTACTGTTTGTGTTGTTTAATTGACTGAATATTTCTGTTAGGTATTCCAGTTTAGACATCCAAAGTTCACAACGAAGATGCTCACAGAATTTTCCCTGCTTTTCTTGGTCGAAAAATACGATTAATTCCTTGTGTAATTCATGAACACGAGTTAATACCTTACCTTTCGATAGCCATCGAACTTCGGTATGCATTAGTAATCTAACATGCTGGGAGTCCATTCCTTTGCATAGTTGTTCAAATAATCTTGACTTCAAAGGCCTACTTTTAATATAATTTACTATTTCAACTAGCTGGTGTAACACCAGTTTTAAATCTTCTTGTGATATTTTTGAAATAAGAACTTCTCTGTGTAAAAAGCAATGAGTACGAATAAGATCTGGGTTTTCTTTTTCTGCAAGAGACACAAATCCTTTAATACAGCCTGTCATACATGGGGCTCCATCAGTGCAAATGCCTACGCAAGATTTCCATGTTAAATTCATTTCTCTAAGGTAGTCAGTTATCACATCAAAAATATCTTGACCTCTAGTAGTAGTTGACATTCCTTTGCAACACAAAAACTGATTGATTATTTCACTGCCATCAATAAAACGTACAAATGCAAGCAAGTGACTAGTGTTGCTTATATCCGTGGACTCATCAACAGTTAATGCAAAAGTAGAATCCTGAAGTTTTTTCTGAACCTTTTTTTCAATATTTTTCTGATAAATCTAAAATTCTTCTGTGCATTGTATCATTTGATAAGGGGATTTTGCTAATTTCTTTTTCAGCTTTCTCACCAAACATGGATTTAACAATCTTTTTGCAAGCGGGCAGTATAACTGACTCAGCAAGTGTGTGAGATTTAGATTTTAATGCTATTATTTCTGCGACTTCAATTGAAGCAAGCTGAGCCCTTTATGATGCGGTCATTGTTTTCTCAAATACATTGCGCTGCTTCGATTGCTGATCTAAAAGCCTTTGAAAATATACAAGATCTTTATCCTGCAGAGATGAATGTTTAGAAGTGAGATGTCTCTTTAACTTACTTGGTACCATGGATTCATTTGGCATTTTATCGCCGCAAACTACACATAATGGATTTGGTTGAGCAGCATCTCCAGACCAAAAAAATCCGAACTTCAAGTAGCTCTCATTATAGGCTACTGTCTATTTAAATAATGGCGAATTTTTGCCTTTTTTAAATTGGAGTTTGTTGGGTTCAATGATTGTTCACTATCAGACTCACGGCTGCCACTAGCCTCCTTTCTTATAAGAAATTTATCCATTGTGAAGAAATGCACTAAAATCAATAAACATGGTACTCTTGTCCTGCAAATACACTGGTCAATGGGAATTATCATAAAACCCCAACAGACTGAATGAAACAAAAAGGCTAGTAATGTGATTGGTGAAGTGCACTACCATGACCACTCAAGTACTGTCTCAACCGACACTGACAACAAGACACCGAGAGTATGCAATGAGAGTGAGACTCAGACACGTATGATACGCGTAGGCAAGGTGACCAGAGCTCTGCTTTTGAGCGGAACAAATCAGTTAACTGATTGTAGATATGCCCTACTTTTTTAATGTTACTAATATGTTCTGCTTTCTTATAAGTGTGCCCCAATATTTACTGAATTGTATGTGTGCGTGTCTGAGAGAGAGAGAGAGAGAGAGAGAGAGAGAGAGAGAGAGAGAGAGAGAGAGAGAGAGATGGTATGTAATGGTTGATAGACCATCCATCCTCACATGTAGGCCTACATTCATCCAACGTTGTTTATATGTGAAGCTTTTAATAGTACAGGAGTCTCAAATGATGTGCATTTCTTTTACAGAAATATACCTACCAAAGACTGAACAAAAGGCATGCACATGATTTTAAGTAAAATTTAAATAACTATTGGCAAAGATATGTAAATTGTATTCATAATTATATCAAAAGATATGTGTGCATGTGTGTGGGTGTGTTTATAATTCCATATATATGTATATATATATATATATATATATATATATATATATATATATATATATATATATATATATATACATATTGTGTATGTATGTATGTATTTATGTATGTGCTTTATGCATACACACACATGTACGGTATATACAAGAGGGAAGTGTCCTTATTTTAGCTCACAAATCTGGTTACATTACGATGATTACGTATATGATACATATATCAATTATCAAACTTGGAAGTGATTAAACTCCTAAAATCGATTGCAGATGATAGCAACAACGGGCAGCCTGAAGATCAAAATTCAATAACAACATAGCAATATACTCATTACAAGTAGACACAGTGCTACATTAAAATGCAACTATTTTGGTTGAAACAAAAGGAACTATACTGAAAATGGTTTGAAAGCATGAGGCAATACCACGTCATACATCCCAGACAGAACGACGCCCATCACAATACCGAATGCCATCTCCACTTATATTATTAAACTTTTATTAATTGTAGAATTATTATAAATATTATGACGAACTCAAATGGCTGAAAGTTACTTATGTAAACTGCAAAGTAGGCTATATTTTAAATAATTGTCAGTATCAATAAGCATTACTTTTCATTCACGTGAAACCAAAATCTATACCCATTTTTGGTATTTTCTGGTGTGCCATGACTATATTTCGTGGCACACTTCAAATAATCTCGTGGCACACCAGTGTGCCGTGGCACACTGGTTGAGAATCACTGCTATAGAACATCATCATCATCATCATCTCCTCCTACGCCTGTTGACACAAAGGGCATCGGTTAGATTTCGCCCGTAGTCTCTATGTCGAGCTTTTAATTCAATACTTCCTCCATTCATCACCTACTTCACGCTTCAAAGCCCTCAGTCATGTAGGTCTGGATCTTCCAACTCTTCTAGTGCCTTCTGGAGACCAAGTTGAAAGTTTGGTGAACTAATCTCTCTTGGGGAGTGCGAAGAGCATGGCCAAACCATCTCCATCTACCCCTCACAATGATCTCATAAACATATGGCACTCGAAAGTAATCTCTCTTATAGTTTCATTTCTAATCCTGTCCTGCCATTCAACTCCTAATATCCTTCTAGGGTCTTTGTTCTTAAATCTACTAAATCACTTGGATAATGTTTCATTGTCATACCATGACTAATGTCCATACATTAACACCGATCTCACCAAACTTATATTAAGTAATGAAGTAATGAACAGGGCCACATAGCCAAAACTTATCAATCAATACATCTACGTTGAACAAATAAAAATGTCAATTTTAAAACCTAAAAAGGATTTGCCGGACATCCTTAGAAATTCGAAATAGCCTACACACACACACACACACACACACACACACACACACCCCGAAAACGTTGGCCTACATTTGATATCTCTTTTCAAACCTATTACAGGTTATACATAATGAATCCAAGATTATGCAAAACATCTAATGTCTTACAATTGGTATCACATTAAAACAGGACATTCATACGTCCGACAAATAAGTACAGATTGACCACTGAAATTGAAACGCCATCAACCGTTACCACAGACGGATGACCATGAAACTTCCCGCCAATTTCCTAGACTATAATTTTGGTCCCTCCAACTTTTTCTCTATTGTTAAATTATATTTATTCGTATTTGCTCTCTCTCTCTCTCTCTCTCTCTCTCTCTCTCTCTCTCTCTCTCTCTCTCTCTCTCATATATATATATATATATATATATATATATATATATATATATATATATATATATATATTTATATGTATATATATATATATATATAATATATATATATATATATATATATATATATATATATATATCTAAAATATGAATAAATGAATGTGATTACGTGATATTCTATGTGAGAATATGCTATATATTTTATCAGTTTGTTATTTGTTAGTGAATGACGTTATGCCAAAACTATTGAAGCTATTGAAACGAAACTTGGTGGACCTGTGGGGTATGGTATGACCCAAGGATAAATCCATTAGATTTTGAAGAAAATACATCGAAGTACAATTAGGCAGTGGAGTTAGGAGCAAAATAAGACTGCTGCTGGGCGTGGTGAAGACACAATTGCTTTCTACTGAGCGCCTCTCTAGTTTCAGCTTTAGTGTTGATAGTCCAATACTATATTTATGTCGCTTTTTCTATCAAAACTAAGATGAAATTAGTTTTAGAGATAAAACTTGTATGTAAATCTTATTCCATAATCAATCACATTCCTCAACTTTAAGTTTTGAATGTGAGTGAGTGAGGAGGAGGAGAGATAACTCGCTTAACTTCGGCTCATTGGACTCCATGGAACGATTGGACGATATTTGAACCGATGACGGTTGATGGCGTGTCAATTTTGGAGGTCAATTTTTACTTATTTGTTAAGCCTGTAAATGACACAGTTTAATGTGATACCGAATATAAAACACTTCCATGTTTTGCATGGTAGTAAAATGATCTTTGTAACTGTGCAGCTGAATCGGTGGAACTTCGAAAGTTCAAACTTGCAGCAAATGTTTGTATGTTGAACAGGCGGACCTAAGTTTATAAGCTCATAGTTTATTTATGAAAGATTTATTTTAATGCCGTTACTGATCTTAATATATTTTGAATAACACCTCTCTTGTAGTTTATTCATTTCATTGGGCTATATTTCCCTGTTGGGTCTTTGAGCTTATAGGTTCCTGGTTTTCCAACTAGGGTTGTAGCTTAGCTAGTAATAATATTATTAAGTGCAGGATAACGTTTTTAGTGTATCTCTCTCTCTCTCTCTCTCTCTCTCTCTCTGCCGATGATACTAAACTAGGCATAAATGCTGCGAACTCAGAAGGCGTAGCAGCCTTAAGAGAGGATTTAATGAAGTTAAGAGAATAGCCCCAAAAATGGCAAATGCCTTTCAACTGTAGGAAATGAAAAATCATGTACATAGTTTAAAGTAACCCAATCAGATGACTCACTGCTGGGTAATGAAATAGAAAGTGTGGACCAGGAGGAAGATCTCGGTATTACCATCAGCAAGGATTTGAAGTTCACCAAACAGAGAATAAAAGCTGAAAAGAAAACACAATAGGTTACATAAAGAGACAATTCAAATACAGAGACAAAGTCACTGTACTACAGCTGTACACAGATAAACCATAACGTTTGTACCAACCGTGTGTCACACGATCGTACATAGTTCATTTTGTGCTTGTATCTTCGCTCTCCCCTCGCACTAAAAAGAACCTGAAAAATCATGTCTGCTTTTCTCCTCTGTAACAGTGTCAATATGTGAACATGAAAATTCTTGTTGCTCTGAGATTTTGTATATAAAGGAGAGTGTTCTTTAATAAACTAACTCAGTTGCTCTCACACTGCCTTTGAGTTCACAACCTTTCTCTCGGCACCGTCACACGTTAATACATTTCAAATTCCTCCATCCCGATCGTTTGTAATATATCAAAAACTTTCCTTATTCTCCTGCACAGTCTACAAGTTTACCCTATGAGTAAGTCTTTCGGCAAAATTGTTATTCACACTTACACTAACATAGGCCTAGGTGCCAATCCAAGGAATTTGCACTTGATATTTCACTAACTTTTGCGCCTGCACTCTACTCGAGTGCCACTGTTCCTAACCTCCTACCTTCTCCCTATCCCTTCTTTATCTTATATCTATTCCCCTTATCCACATTAAGCCTCCCATTCCTCTCTTCCGCATTCTTTAACCAAATTGTCCATTCAATTATTCAAGATTTTGCATAGGGAAAGAGATCTCCTTATTTCACTGCCCGATGCCCACACAAACTTATTACTTTAATTAGCAGGAAAATGTTATTCTCAACTACCATAATTTCATTATATATAATCCATCTTTTTCATATTATTATCACGCTGATATGACCAATCTCTTGCTTGAGGGTACGCTATTCTATCTTATTTCTCTTTCTCTTGTTTTGTTAGTGTTTATAGTTTATATGAGAAATATTTACTTTAATGTTACTGTCCTTAAAATATCTTATTTTTCCTTGTTTCCTTTCCTCACTGGGCTATTTTCCCTGCTAGGGCCTCTGAGCTAATAGCATCCTGTTTTTCCTACTAGAGTTGTAGCTTAACATGTAATAATAATAATAATAATAATAATAATAATAATAATTATTATTATTATTATTATTATTATTATTACAATAATAATAATAATAATAATTATTATTATTATTATTATTACAATAATAATAATAATAATAATAATAATTATTATTATTATTATTATCATTATTATTATTATTATTATTATTATTATCTCTGCTGTAACCAATCTCTTTCACATTATCATCTCGCTGATATGGCATACCACGTTCACAATCATCACGGCAAAACCTATCCTTCTCTATCCAGTAAGGATAGCCTATGCCGCTTATCCCTCCTATCCCATACAGCACACATACATCACCCCTCCATTCCCTACCTATTCCCTTTACACAAGCACGCTCTGCAGAAATTCCTTATCCCTGCCTATCCATTTCCCTATCCTATCCCACACGGAGCTCTATCCTCCCTAATGCAAACCTATTAAACAGGGAAGTGTAAGGTATCCTTTGTCTCAATCTAAATTGCTAATTTCCTTCAGCTTCTCTCCTGCTTAACCTGAAAAAAATAACTCATCTTTTTATTGTAAAATATCCCCTGTCACACTGGTAATCCCACTTCACTTCTTTTGTGTTAACAAATATATTAATGTCTAATATATTAATATATAAGTTAGGGCAGAATGCTATGTCCACCCCTCCCCCTCTCAAATCTCTCCCTCCCCAGACACCGTACTCCCTCCCTCCCAGTCATTGCTTCCGCTTTGTCTGTCGTTCGCCTTCGCTTCTTGGTCCTACACTGAAAACTCCTGTCTCACACCGCTTAATTGCATAACACCCTTTCGCTCTTCTTCTCGTGAAGTCTTTCGCAAATTTCTCCTTTTGTTACATTCCTTAATTGTCCCTATATCTTTCCCTACACTGCACTCCCTGCTCCCTTCCTGCATTACAACCCCCTACATTTTCAACTTTTCTCTCTCCCTCTATAACCGTTGGATTGTTGCTAACCGCCATGGCTGCTCCCTCACACATATCATGCACTGTGTCCTCTCTTCCTTTTCTCGAATATTCTAGAAGCTTCTGTCGTGTTCCCCCTCTCGTCCCCCATACCTTCCCAAACCCTACCTTTTAGAGAGAGAGAGAGAGAGAGAGAGAGAGAGGAGAGAGAGAGAGAGAGAGAGAGAGAGAGAGAGAGAGAGAGAGAGAGTAGTCTATGTTGTAGTTGGTTGTCACAACACAACATTAGCATGGATATTGTGTAACCGGACGAGACGTTGGGAGACACGATTCAAAATTCTTTACGAAAATTTTTCCGTCAACAGAACTTGACATAAGCCTTCGGCTTTCAATCCATCGTATAGTGGCAACAGAGACCGCAATATCTTTGAGTCTTTATTACTTGCAATATTTACTGAATCTCTCTCTCTCTCTCTCTCTCTCTCTCTCTCTCCATGTATTGTTTGTAGAATCCCAGAGGTTGGACAGCATGGATGCAAGAGAGGAAGAAGCAGGAACAAAGAGAGAGAGAGAGAGAGAGAGAGAGAGAGAGAGAGAGAGAGAGAGAGAGAGAGAGAGAGAGAGAGAGAGAGTTGAATATTAGGTGTTGGAGGGAGATTGTGGGAGATCTAGTTTAGAAATTGTGGGTGTTTTGGAGGACTGGGCGAGACTGACGAAAGATTGTTGGAGATTGACTGTTGGAGATAGATTGTGAGAGAACTGATAAAATGTTGGAGAAATTTGCTGGAGGAATAATATTAGGTCAAAGTATGTTGAAGATTGTTGGAGAAAGTTTGATATAAGTCTAATGAAACAGAGATCAGTAGAATTACTCATAAAATAATGGCTCTGAAGAAACAACAGGCTTCCCAGTTTATTCTATTGTGTGGATTAAACTTATTCTATTGTTAATATTTTCGATTTTAGAGCAGAAGCCGATGGGGGTAGCTACCTTACATAATGGTGAAAATAGGAAAGTTAATTTCACGGACTTTGGTCTATTGCATGGGACTGAACTCTAACTTATCTCTCTCTCTCTCTCTCTCTCTCTCTCTCTCTCAGACCTCTGCTTAGACTTCCGCCTCTACACTAATGCACGCGCGCACACACAATCACGTTTCATATATACCTATAGGCAAAGAATATTGGTATTAAAAAACACAGGGAGAAGAGGGAAAGATATATCAAATTTGAGAGAGAGAGAGAGAGAGAGAGAGAGAGAGAGAGAGAGAGAGAGAGAGTTATAATTAGTATTTTCTCTACCATGCTAAAGCATAGCCTATGATTAGCCGCACATGTGCCAAATGTAAATGGAACTTCTAATTCAATATCAGTGTTATTAAGGAAAATGATGTTGTCAGGAGGAAATTTGGCAACACTGCTTACTCACTATCACTAGAATCATTCGATTTATGAAACTTCCATATTTCTATTTTGTTTATATTGTGTCATTTATTGATATTTTCGTTATATTATCTGTATAATTTTACCCTATATTATAAAATGCAAATTTTCATATATATATATATATATATATATATATATATATATATATATATATATATATATATATATATAAAATTACAGTCTCATTGCTGTCTGGAAATTATTATTATTATTATTATTATCAATTGCTAAGCTACCACCCTAGCTTCTAAGCCCATGGGCTTCAACGGGGAAAATAGCCCAGTGAATAACGGAAACAATGAAAAATAGAATATCTTAACAATAACATTAAAATAAATATCTCCTTTATAAACTATAAAAACTTTAACAAAATAAGAGGAAGCGAAATAAGACAGAATAATGTGCCCGAGTGTATCCTCAAGCAAGAGAACTCTACTCCAAGACAGTGGAAGACCATGGTACAGAGGCTATGGCACTACCCATGACTAAAGAACAATGGTTTGATTTTGGAGTGTCCTTCTCCTAGAAGAGCTGCTTACCATAGCTAAAGAGTCTCTTCTACCTTTACCAAGAGGAAAGTGGCCACTGAACAATTTAAAGTGCAGTAGTTAACCCCTTGGGTGAAAGAATAATTGCGAGGTGATCTCAGTGTTGTCAGATGTATGAGGACAGAGGAGAATCTGTAAAGAATAGGCCAGCCTACTCGGTATATGTATAGGCAAGGAGAATGTGAACCGTAATCAGAGAGAAGGATATGTTCAAGGTATTATGTTTGCACGCACACACGCACGCACACACATTCACCATAACAATGTGTCCCTTGCAACGGACTGTAGGTGTTATTACTATCCCATTCCACTAGATTCACTGCAACACAAAATAATGATCTTCTAAGGTGATTATGTCAAAATCATTCAAACAATAGAGAAAACCTACATCGAAAACAATGGCGTAGGCCTAGTTTTACGTATCAAATTCATTTATTTTATCCTAGTGCGAAATAGACGTATGTCGTGTTCGAAAGTGTTTAGTTCTAACATTGACTTCGCATAAGCAGTTATCACTATAATAGTTTTACGGTTATAGGCATGGAATAGGCATCTGAAAATCAATTCGCTTAGGCCTGCACTAAAATAGGGCATAAATTCCTCAAATAAAGTTAAGATTAACAGAAATACATCTAAATTTAAAAAACGAAGCCAATGCCAAATCAAATCGAACGTTTAGACTTTGACAAGAGAAGGCTTATGACGTTTTGTTCGTATGTGCCGTCGTTCGATTTCCCCCCTACTCTCATATATATATATATATATATATATATATATATATATATATATATATATATATATACATATATATATATATATATATATATATATATATATATATACACTTACATATATATATATATATATATATATATATATATATATATATATATATATATATACATATAGCAAAGATTCTTCCGTAAAAAGACGTATGCTATTGTAGAAAAGCAACGGAAATAATCACCCTCACTGTTAGTCCTGGGCTGAAGGGGCTCACCTAGCACCCCCCCCCCTCCTTAAAATGGACATATGTGCAATTAGGTTGTAGCATTTGATGCATATTCTAATTCTTTAATGTTCCCATTGAAAAAATAGGGACTCACTACCACTCCTCAGCCACTTTATTTGATGACATCATCGAATTTTGCAGCTGCCAATTTTGGGGTAGGGGAAACCTAATTAGACATAACTTCGGACTGAATGGTCAGAGAAAGATAAATGACATATCAAAATGTTTGTTTTGGGCCTCTCTAACAGATAAAATAGACAATTTGCAATTATGTTTAATGATTAGGTCACCAGAGGTCAAAAGGTCACCAATTTTGGGGTCAAGTGAAAATTTTAGGCACCTCCATAAATGGAACCCGAGGACCAGCCAGACCAATATCTGATGACTTTTTCTGCCTTATTTCATCTCTAGAGACCTCAAGAAATAGAATGATACCCATTAAGTGTACTTATTAGCCAAATCATGAAATTTGTTGTTTTTTTGCCTCAAAATCGTAAAAACTGATAAAGCTCTTAACTCTTCTTGTAGAGGGGCTACGGAAATTATTTTGCTATGTATTCCCAGGTTTTGGGGGTCATAGAATCCAAAAAAAAGCATTCTCAGCACTGTCAACTAATTACATCATGCTGAAATTCAAGATGGTCGTCATTCTGGGTGCCGTAATTTTGACTTGGCTTTAACTCCTCCATGAAAGCAGCAAGAGAGATAATATTCGTGTCCTCACCCAGGTTCTTGAGATCACAGCATCCAATAAAGGCAGTCTCAACAAGTCTGTCAGTAAATTTGGAGAAATTCACATAAATCAACAACAGAAATGCTTTATTTGAAGGTTAGGAAAATCATAAATGAAATAAATAAAACTGTCCATGAATGTACAATATACTCATATGTTGCAAGACCTCAGTGGGAAAATTCACACTGTGTTGCTTTGGACTACAGAAAAAAGTCAACCTATGCAAGGTATAAAGTTTGATAGTCTATTTGGGTACCTTTGGGTCCACTTTTAATTAATGGAAAGGCAATTATTGGAAATATCTTGTGATACAAGGGAGGTCCTTGGTCCTTCGACCCTGAAATCTACCATCTTGTTACTTGAAACTTTCTTAGTCCAAGTCGGACCCACTATCATCACTTTCATAGTCATCATCAATATTTCCATCACTTTCATCGTTTTCATCAAGGTTTTCATCATCAGACGTCTCATCATCGTCCATCGTCTCAAGTATATCAGCCATACTTGTAGGAAGTGCAGTTCCCTTGAACCAACAGGGTTCTAGATTTCCATCCTTCATTATCCAACCATGATCCACAGCTGGATGAGGGACTTCAGGTTTGGGATAATAGGCACGTTTCCATATCGCAACCTGATAGTTCACCCCCTGATATGCTCATTTAGACACTCTTGGTGGCTCAAGAGATGAAAGATCAACATTCTTCTTTGAATCCAGCGACTGCCCACTGCACTTTAACTCGAGCATTTGGTATCGAAGCTGGTCAACCTCCTTTGTCTTAGTTTTGGCAGAATACATGGTGCAGGTGAAATCTTCAAGAGCAAGGAATATTTCATCGGTTACCTCCCATGACTCCCCTAGGCAACTGATGACTTCTTGGTACTTTGGGCATTTCTGTAGAATTAACAGCGGTTTCAACTTGACAATTCCCTTAAAGGCACTGGTCATATCGCATCTACTGAATGCATGCAGACCAAGGAAAGCAGACTAAGGAAAGCGGCACAGTAAGTTGGTGTGAAGCCTTTCGATAGTTCTGTGACATCTATGAATCGCCTTCTATTCACAGTGCCTGTATCAAAAAGGAGTTGCACACCTAAGTTTGGAGCATAATACAGAAGTATGAAGAATATGTCACTGTCTGGACTTCGAACCCGAAGAAATTTATATCCTTCATCCTTGGCATAGGGGGAAGGGAGTGAGATGGGGGAGGGAAGGATGGGAAGGGAGTGAGAAGGGGGAGGGAAGGAGGGGAAGGGAGTGAGAAGGGGGGAGGGAAGGAAAGGAAGGGATTGAGAAGGGAGAGGAGAGGAGGGGGAAGGGAGTGAGAAGGGGGGAGGAGAAGAGGGAGAAGGGAGAGAGAATGAAGAGAAAAGGAGGGAGAAGGGAGTGGAAAGGAGGAAGGAAAGGAGGGGAAGGGAGTGAGATGGGGGGAAAGGCGGGGGAAGGGAGTGGGAAGGGGGGAGAGAAGGGGGGAAAGGCGGGGGAAGGGAGTGGGAAGGGGGGAAAGAAGGGGGAAGTGGAAAGGAGGGAGGAAATGAGGGAGAAGGGAGTGAGAAGGGAGGGGGGAAAGGAGGGGAGAGAGATTGAGAAGGAGGGAAAAAAGAGGGGAAGGGAGCAAGAAGGGGGAGCATAGGAGGGAAAAGGGAGTGAAAATGTGAAGGATAGGAGGGAGTAAGGAGTGAGATGGGGGTAGGAAAGGAGGGGGATAGGAGTGAGAAGGGATAAGGAAAGGTAGGGGAAGGTAGTGAGAAGGGCGAGGAAAGTAGGTTGAAGGGATTGGGAAGGCGGGAGGAAAGGAGGAGGAAGGGAGTAAGAAGGAGGGAGGAAAAGAGGGGGTAGGGAGTGGGAAAGAGGGAGGGAAGGAGGGGGAAGGGAGGGAAGGAGGGGGAAGGAAAGAACGGGGAAGGGAACGGGAAGGAGAGAGGAAAGGAGTGGGAAGAGCGTGAGAATGGGGAAGGAAAAGAAGGGGGGGACTGAGAAGGAGGGAGGAAAGGAGGGGGAAGGTAGTGAGAAAGGAGGGGGAAGGGAGTGAGAAGGGGGAGGAAAGGAGGGTAAGAGAGTGGGAAGGGGGGAGGAAAGGAGGAGGAAGGGAGTAAGAAGGAGGGAGGAAAGAAGGGGGAAGGGAGTGAGAAGGGAGGAGGAAGGGACTGAGAAGGAGGGAGGAAAGGAGAAGGAAGGGAGTGGGAAGGATGGAGGAAAGGAGGGGGAAGGAAGTGAGAAGGGTGGAGGAAAGGAGGGGGAGGCAGTGAGAAAGGGGGAAGAAAGGAGAAGGAAGGGAGTGAGAAGGAGGGAGGATAGAAGGGGGAAGGTGGGAGGAATGGAGGGGAAGGGTCCCTCTGGTAGGTACCAGAGGATACCCATGATTCCTCCGGAATCGCCGGAGGTGCTTTCATCATTCAATTTGGCTTACCTTATTACGAGAAAAATACAGATGACTAAAGTCTCCAATCCCTTAAAGACATCGATCCATTGAGACTGACTTTTGAGCCTCCGGAGACTCTTAGTTCTTCACACACTGTCTCAAAGATATTTTCATAAAACTGCAGCGAAGACCTCTTTAACCCTGAAGAAGAAGAATCCCAATTCGTAAAGACTAGAGCAATCTTGAAAACGTGATATTCTTTTGAAGACTTTGGAGAGAACTTAAAGTATCTGAAGCCTTAAATGGGCGTTTCAGTTGAGCTTAAAGTCTTCAAAGAATCCTGGAAGGAAGAGGAAAGATCTGTCTTTTTCTAATATCAAACTGAATCGAAATGGACAATGAAAGCACCTCCGGTGATTCCGGGGGAATCAAGGGTTTTCTTTTCATCCAAGACGCCCACCTTTGGTGCCTCCCGGAAGAGTCCAAAGACCCATTTCCAGCAAGAAGGGCCGATCGCTGGGGTTCTCTCTGGAGAGCAAAAAACTTTTGTCAGAGGTTCTTTGTTTGTTTGCGGACTATCAGAAAGAATTCATCTGTTCAGCAAATGATGATTTACTTACGACGTTTTACTGATATTAAACATATTTCATTATTATCGAATGTTTTATTTTATACTAATCTATTTGTACAGTATTCATATATATATATATATATATATATATATATATATATATATATATATATATATATATATATATATATATATATATATATATATATGTGTGTGTGTGTGTGTGTGAGTGTGTGTCTGTGTGTGTGTGTGTATGTGTGTCAGTGTGTATGCGGCTGTGTGTTTCTAATATAGATAACTAAAAATACAGAATATATACAGAATGGCACATACGTAGTTAAACACACACAAATATATATATACATAAATTATATATATATATATATATATATATATATATATATATATATATATATATATGTGTGTGTGTGTGTGTGTGTGTGTGTAGATGTTAATTTATTCTGTTTTCTGCTGTGTAGTTTTTATAATTGTGTTTCAAGAGAAGTAATAAGCATTAATAATTCATATCTCCTGGGTCATCTTATCCTCCCCTCAGTGTCCCTCCCTCACTCCCTCTTTCTTTAAATTTTCAATAGGTAGAGCTAATCCAACCCCCCCCCACCCCCCTATTTCCATGCAATACTTTGGAGCTCTTCTTTTTTTTGCTTAACGGGAGAGGGTAGAGTCTTAGATGGGGATGGTTGGCTGGTTATGATAGGTTAGTTCAATTTAGGATAAGAATAGAGGAACTTAGATTATAGTGTACACATATGGTGGAATTAATATCTGTAATACTCGTAGATGCCTATGCAGTATGACAGACTATTATTGAACCCCGTTAACATGGACACTACGAGATATTACGTGACGTGTCACCTAAGATAAGGAGATGCTGAAGCCCATTGACCTCCTCCTCCACCTCCTCCTCCTCATCTTATACCAGTCAGATTAAAACAACATCAGGTGGCCGTCTCCAGGGGTTCTCTTAATAATGCCTTGGCCTCCCACTGGTTAGGGTCAAGTCACAGAATTGGTTGGTCAAAGACGGAAAAAGTAATCCATGTAAATGACCATTTCCAAAGGAATATTGTTGAATCATTTTTAATCTCCTGTACTCAAGGTAGAAATTTGAATCTAATGCCAGGTCTGTTTTCCGTTAATCCAGTATTATCTTTTTATCTAAAATCTGACTTCTTCGGAATTATTAAGAAACTGACAGCTGTTGGATCCCCTTCTCCAGTATAAATACGATGTCTTTGTATATGTATTCTCATTGCTGAGTTTGATAATGTCCTGAGTGGATGAAAGTACTAACTCCAATCAAGTCTTTTTCATTTTTCCTTTCGTGGCTATAATACATGTCAGCTTTCGTGATTTCTACACATATACATACATATATGTATATATATATATATAATATATATATATATATATATATATATATATATATATATATATGTATATATATATATATATATATATATATATATATATATATATATATATATATATATATATATATATATATACATGGATAAATAGACATAGATAGCGAGATAGATATCTAAATAGAGGCTTCAAAATCCATCAAAATTGATTCTTCCTATTTGTGTTCTTTTCGATAGTAATTCTCAAGACGGAATGTGGAGATGTTGATTGGTTCTTGTGAGAAGATAACTCCGCCCAAAACCTCACAGAGAACCAATCAGCGTAGATAACTCCACCCCTTTTCTTATAGAGAACCAATCAGCGCAAAGAGGAGGCGGAGTCTCCATTATTAGCCGGATTTATGTCCGTAACTTCTGATCTTATATCTCTTTTTTATAGTAATTTTCATTTAATTTTAGAAGGTATTGAACTAGTCTAGGCTTATAAGGATGACTCCGCCTCCTCCCTACTCTGATTGGTTCCCTTTAAGAAAAGGGGCGGAGTTATCAACGCTGATTGGATTTCTAAAAGGCTATGGGCGGAGTTATCTGCTCACGAGAACCAATCAGCAAACGTCACGCCGAAAGAGTGCAATTCTAGAAGAAGACCTATAGAAGGTAGGGGACATCCTTCTGGTATTCCCACCACAAGATGCAGGGAAGTGAGATTTCAATCCGAGAGAGAGAGAGAGAGAGAGAGAGAGAGAGAGAGAGAGAGAGAGAGAGAGAAAGACAAAGAATACTCATCATGATAATTTGCTTAAATATGAGACTAAAACTAGTGAAATTGTTTCACATATATATATATATATATATATATATATATATATATATATATATATATATATATATACATATTATATATATTTATGTTGTATATATATATATATATATATATATATATATATATATATATATATATATATATATATATATATATATATACATATTATATATATTTATGTTGTATATATATATATATATATATATATATATATATATATATATATATTCAAACATATATATACTTAGACGTATACACACACATATATATAAATATACGCCATAATTTATATTCCTCCTAATAGCAGAATTTGAAGGATCAGAGGTCCCAGGGGGAATCAACTCAACGATTAGTCTAATAGCAATTGGTCCAAAGTGAAATGGTCTAAAGGTACGATTGGTCCAAGAACACGATTGGTCTAAAACCATCTCGTCTAAAAGTACGATTGGTCTAATAACCGTTCTGGAAACACTCATAATTATATATAGTTTTTGTCAAATTTCCTTATATTTGAACTACCGCTTCATCTAACTGATAGTTTGAACCTAATTGCTTTATGGCTTTTTTTCTGGAAAGTCATAATTATATTCGATATTAAGTTTCACAACATTTTCAGTGTATTCGTTTTTATTATATTCGATAGTTTTAGAGCATAGATATATGAGATATTGATTTTGGTGTTGTTGTTGTTCTTAAAATTATTCTATTTTAGTTGTTAGTTGCTTATCATATAGTTTCCTAATTTCCTTTCCTAACTGGGTTATTTTTTCTGCTGGAGCCCTTGGGCTTATAGCACTCTGCTTTCCACCTAGGGTTGTAGCTTAGCAAGTAATAATATATATATATATATATATATATATTATATATATATATATATATATATATATATATATATATATATATATATATACGCGTGTAAACAAATGCTCGTCTTATAAAAGAACCACTCATCTAAATATAGATGAATGAAAGCGCTTCCAGGAAAGGTAACGTTTTCAAAACACTCTTACTTGGGACATGTTATGCAACTCCTCTCCAACTTTCGACGGAAACAAAGAAATTAAAAAGAAGTAAAATATGAAAGGCCAAAAATTAACATATCCGCAAACAAGTAACAAAAGTTCTTTGTTTTTTTCCCAGGCTTATTGTGACATCACGCTTGAGCAAAGATTCATAACAAACATTAAATACAAAATTCATCAAAAAACTCATCGTAAACATTCTTCTTCTTCTTCTTCTTCTTTGTCTACATCTTTTCCCACTTCTATGTGGGGTCAATGTTTCTGGTCAGCGTTCTCCATCTACCTCTGTCCCACACTTCATCCCCGGTCAATCCCTTTGATCGAAGGTCATCCTTGATACAGTCCATCCACCTTCGCTTTGCTCTCCCTCTCCTTCTCGTTCCCTGTACCACCATTTCCATCACTCTCCTCCCAATATACTGTCCATCTAATCTCATGACATGACCATACCACCTCAGTCTACTTTTTTGGATCTCATCTGATAGTGAAATTAACACATCGTAAACATTGCTTTTAAATATCTTCGGCACTCGTTTCTAAACAAGGGCGGTTTTTAGAAGCTTATAATAACAAGTTTCAAATCTATGTTCTTTTAAGAATATCAAAGAACTAATTGTTATCATAGACAAATATGGACAAATACCATTATTTCCTGAACAACTCAATAACCAAGAAAATGCGTTTATACCAAACCTATTCAAGATTTCCCGGTAAATAATACCACGAGAGAGAGAGAGAGAGAGAGAGAGAGAGAGAGAGAGAGAGAGAGAGAGAGAGAGAGAGAGAGTGAAGAAAATGTGCCAGATATGTGCTAAGCAATTATTGAATTACAATTATATTTTCATTGAGCGGACTATAAATCGCCTAAGAAAAATACACTTCCGTATGCGTTCCTCTATTCCTACTAAAAATGAGTAAACGGTAAAACATCTTAATTTCAAAATTTATAAACCTTAAATATAATAAGCCTTCCAAGAATATGTTTATAACAATAGTAGTCCCAATACGCTCTACATCAAACCATTGTTCTCTAGTCTTGGGTAGTGCGTTTAGCCTCCACACCATGGTATCCACTGCTTTCTTACATGACGATACACTCAACCACACTCTTCTATCCTACTTCTCTACCAGTTTTTTTTTAAGTTTATATATGAAAGATTTATTCTGATGTTGTTATTGTTCTTAAAGTATTTCATTTTAATTGTTAATTACTTTTGTAGTTTATTTATTTCCTCATTTCCTTTCCTCATTGGGTTATTTTCCCTGTTGGAGCCCTTAGGCTTATAGCTTCCTGATTTACAAACTACTGTTATAGCTTAACAGGAAGTAGTAGTAGTAATGAAATTTATGTAATACAAATGTGACATTTATATGACTTACAATTATTGTAAAAAAAAAAAAAAAAAAAAAAAAAAAAAAAAAAAAAAAAAAAAAAAAAAAAAAAACTTGGGATCATGGTTAAATCTAACCTTACAAAAAATTATAAAAAATCTATCTATGAATTCCTGAAAAAATAAGGAATTTATATTCATAATTTCACGCTTTGGCAAAGTACAGGTATTTACATGAAAAGGTAACTGTGAGTGACATACCACAGTTTTTGATTGTTTACCTTGATTAAAAGTTTGCCTAAATCCACTTCCACGTTGTAGGAGGAATTCCAATGACATGGTAAGAGCAACACATACATAGACTCACAGACAACCTCGCTTCATACATAGGCACATTTCTTCTTATGTTCAAAGTCTGACTGAAATCCCCACATTTGTACCCATGTGCCAAGTCTGATGGAAATCCCCACATTTCTACCTATGTTCCCATATTTCTACCTATTTACCAAGTCTGAGGGAAATCCCCACATTTCTACCCATGTACCAATCTGAGGGAAATCCCCACATTTCTACCCATGTGCCAAGTCTGAGGGAAATACCCACATTTCTACCCATGTGCCAAGTCTGAGGGAAATCCCCACATTTCTACCCATGTGCCAAGTCTGAGGGAAATCCCCACATTTCTACCCATGTGCCAAGTCTGAGGGAAATCCCCACATTTCTACCCATGTGCCAGGTCTGAGGGAAATCCCTACATTTCTACCCATGTGCCAAGTCTGAGGGAAATCCCCACATTTCTACCCATGTGCCAAGTCTGAGGGAAATCCCCACATTTCTACCCATGTGCCAGGTCTGAGGGAAATCCCCACATTTCTACCCATGTGCCAGGTCTGAGGGAAATCCCCACATTTCTACCCATGTGCCAAGTCTGAGGGAAATCCCCACATTTCTACCCATGTGCCAGGTCTGAGGGAAATCCCCACATTTCTACCCATGTGCCAAGTCTGAGGGAAATCCCCACATTTCTACCCATGTGCCAGGTCTGAGGGAAATCCCCGCATTTCTACCCATGTGCCAGGTCTGAGGGAAATCCCCGCATTTCTACCCATGTGCCAGGTCTGAGGGAAATCCCCACATTTCTACCCATGTGCCAAGTCTGAGGGAAATCCCCGCATTTCTACCCATGTGCCAAGTCTGAGGGAAATCCCCGCATTTCTACCCATGTGCCAAGTCTGAGGGAAATCCCCGCATTTCTACCCATGAGCCAAGTCTGAGGGAAATCCCCGCATTTCTACCCATGTGCCAAGTCTGAGGGAAATCCCCGCATTTCTACCCATGTGCCAAGTCTGAGGGAAATCCCCGCATTTCTACCCATGTGCCAAGTCTGAGGGAAATCCCCGCATTTCTACCCATGTGCCAAGTCTGAGGGAAATCCCCGCATTTTTACCCATGTGCCGAGTCTGAGGGAAATCCCCGCATTTCTACCCATGTGCCAAGTCTGACGGAAATCCCCGCATTTCTACCCATGAGCCAAGTCTGATTGAAATCCCCGCATTTCTACCCATGTGCCAAGTCTGAGGGAAATCCCCGCATTTCTACCCATGTGCCAAGTCTGAGGGAAATCCCCACATTTCTACCCATGTGCCAAGTCTGAGGGAAATCCCCGCATTTCTACCCATGTGCCAAGTCTGACGTTCTACCCATGTGCCAAGTCTGACGGAAATCCCCGCATTTCTACCCATGTGCCAGGTCTGACGGAAATCCCCGCATTTCTACCCATGTGCCAGGACTGACGGAAATCCCCGCATTTCTACCCATGTGCCAGGTCTGAGGGAAATCCCCGCATTTCTACCCATGTGCCAGGACTGACGGAAATCCCCGCATTTCTACCCATGTGCCAGGTCTGAGGGAAATCCCCGCATTTCTACCCATGTGCCAGGTCTGAGGGAAATCCCCGCATTTCTACCCATGTGCCAGGTCTGACGGAAATCCCCGCATTTCTACCCATGTGCCAGGTCTGAGGGAAATCCCCGCATTTCTACCCATGTGCCAGGTCTGACGGAAATCCCCGCATTTCTACCCATGTGCCAGGTCTGAGGGAAATCCCCGCATTTCTACCCATGCCAGGTCTGAGGGAAATCCCCGCATTACTACCCATGTGCCAGGTCTGAGGGAAATCCCCGCATTTCTACCCATGTGCCAGGTCTGAGGGAAATCCCCGCATTTCTACCCATGTGCCAGGTCTGAGGGAAATCCCCGCATTTCTACCCATGTGCCAGGTCTGAGGGAAATCCCCGCATTTCTACCCATGAGCCAGGTCTGAGGGAAATCCCCGCATTTCTACCCATGTGCCAGGTCTGAGGGAAATCCCCGCATTTCTACCCATGTGCCAGGTCTGAGGGAAATCCCCGCATTTCTACCCATGTGCCAGGTCTGAGGGAAATCCCCGCATTTCTACCCATGTGCCAGGTCTGAGGGAAATCCCCGCATTTCTACCCATGTGCCAGGTCTGAGGGAAATCCCCGCATTTCTACCCATGTGCCAGGTCTGAGGGAAATCCCCGCAGTTCTACCCATGTGCCAGGTCTGAGGGAAATCCCCGCATTTCTACCCATGTGCCAGGTCTGAGGGAAATCCCCGCATTTCTACCCATTTGCCAGGTCTGAGGGAAATCCCCGCATTTCTACCCATGTGCCAGGTCTGAGGGAAATCCCCGCATTTCTTCCCATGTGCCAGGTCTGAGGGAAATCCCCGCATTTCTACCCATGTGCCAGGTCTGAGGGAAATCCCCGCATTTCTACCCATGTGCCAGGTCTGAGGGAAATCCCCGCATTTCTACCCATGTGCCAAGTCTGAGGGAAATCCCTGCATTTCTACCCATGTGCCAAGTCTGAGGGAAATCCCCGCATTTCTACCCATGTGCCAAGTCTGAGGGAAATCCCCGCATTTCTACCCATGTGCCAAGTCTGAGGGAAATCCCCGCATTTCTACCCATGTGCCAAGTCTGAGGGAAATCCCCACATTTCTACCCACATTTCTACCTATGTGCCAAGTCTGACGGAAATCCCCACATTTCTACCTATGTGCCAAGTCTGACGGAAATCTCCGCATTTCTACCCATGTGCCAAGTCTGATTGAAATCCCCACATTTCTACCCATGTACCAAGTCTGAGGGAAATCCCCACATTTCTACTTATGTGCCAAGTCTGAGGGAAATCCCCGCATTTCTACCCATGTGCCAAGTCTGACGGAAATCCCCACATTTCTACCTATGTGCCAAGTCTGACGGAAATCCCCACATTTCTACCTATGTGCCAAGTCTGACGGAAATCCCCACATTTCTACCTATGTGCCAAGTCTGAGGGAAATCCCCACATTTCTACCTATGTGCCAAGTCTGACGGAAATCCCCACATTTCTACCTATGTGCCAAGTCTGACGGAAATCCCCACATTTCTACCTATGTGCCAAGTCTGACGGAAATCCCCACATTTCTACCCATGTGCCAAGTCTGAGGGAAATCCCCACATTTCTACCCATGTGCCAAGTCTGACGGAAATCCCCACATTTCTACCTATGTGCCAAGTCTGACGGAAATCCCCACATTTCTACCTATGTGCCAAGTCTGACGGAAATCCCCACATTTCTACCCATGTGCCAAGTCTGAGGGAAATCCCCACATTTCTACCCATGTGCCAAGTCTGAGGGAAATCCCCACATTTCTACTTATGTGCCAAGTCTGAGGGAAATCCCCGCATTTCTACCCATGTGCCAAGTCTGACGGAAATCCCCACATTTCTACCTATGTGCCAAGTCTGACGGAAATCCCCACATTTCTACCCATGTACCAAGTCTGATTGAAATCCCCACATTTCTACCCATGTGCCAAGTCTGAAGGAAATCCCGACATTTCTACCTATGTGCCAAGTCTGAGGGAAATCCCTGCATTTCTACCCATGTGCCAAGTCTGAGGGAAATCCCTGCATTTCTACCCATGTGCCAAGTCTGAGGGAAATCCCCGCATTTCTACCCATGTGCCAAGTCTGACGGAAATCCCCACATTTCTACCTATGTGCCAAGTCTGACGGAAATCCCCACATTTCTACCTATGTGCCAAGTCTGACGGAAATCCCCACATTTCTACCCATGTGCCAAGTCTGAGGGAAATCCCCACATTTCTACCCATGTGCCAAGTCTGACGGAAATCCCCACATTTCTACCTATGTGCCAAGTCTGACGGAAATCCCCACATTTCTACCTATGTGCCAAGTCTGACGGAAATCCCCACATTTCTACCCATGTGCCAAGTCTGAGGGAAATCCCCACATTTCTACCCATGTGCCAAGTCTGAGGGAAATCCCCACATTTCTACTTATGTGCCAAGTCTGAGGGAAATCCCCACATTTCTACCTATGTGCCAAGTCTGACGGAAATCCCCACATTTCTACCTATGTGCCAAGTCTGACGGAAATCCCCACATTTCTACCTATGTACCAAGTCTGATTGAAATCCCCACATTTCTACCCATGTGCCAAGTCTGAGGGAAATCCCGACATTTCTACCTATGTGCCAAGTCTGACGGAAATCCCCACATTTCTACCTATGTACCAAGTCTGATTGAAATCCCCACATTTCTACCCATGTGCCAAGTCTGAGGGAAATCCCCACATTTCTACCCATGTGCCAAGTCTGAGGGAAATCCCCGCATTTCTACCCATGTGCCAAGTCTGACGGAAATCCCCACATTTCTACCTATGTGCCAAGTCTGACGGAAATCCCCACATTTCTACCTATGTGCCAAGTCTGACGGAAATCCCCACATTTCTACCTATGTGCCAAGTCTGAGGGAAATCCCCACATTTCTACCTATGTGCCAAGTCTGACGGAAATCCCCACATTTCTACCTATGTGCCAAGTCTGAGGGAAATCCCCACATTTCTACCTATGTGCCAAGTCTGACGGAAATCCCCACATTTCTACCTATGTGCCAAGTCTGACGGAAATCCCCACATTTCTTCCTATGTGCCAAGTCTGACGGAAATCCCCACATTTCTTCCTATGTACCAAGTCTGATTGAAATCCCCACATTTCTACCCATGTACCAAGTCTGAGGGAAATCCCCACATTTCTACTTATGTGCCAAGTCTGAGGGAAATCCCCGCATTTCTACCCATGTGCCAAGTCTGACGGAAATCCCCACATTTCTACCTATGTGCCAAGTCTGACGGAAATCCCCACATTTCTACCCATGTGCCAAGTCTGACGGAAATCCCCGCATTTCTACCTATGTGCCAAGTCTGACGGAAATCCCCACATTTCTACCCATGTGCCAAGTCTGACGGAAATCCCCGCATTTCTACCTATGTGCCAAGTCTGACGGAAATCCCCACATTTCTACCCATGTCCCAAGTCTGACGGAAATCCCCGCATTTCTACCTATGTGCCAAGTCTGACGGAAATCCCCACATTTCTACCTATGTGCCAAGTCTGACGGAAATCCCCACATTTCTACCTATGTGCCAAGTCTGACGGAAATCCCCACATTTCTACCTATGTGCCAAGTCTGACGGAAATCCCCACATTTCTACCTATGTGCCAAGTCTGACGGAAATCCCCACATTTCTACCTATGTGCCAAGTCTGACGGAAATCCCCACATTTCTACCTATGTGCCAAGTCTGACGGAAATCCCCACATTTCTACCTATGTACCAAGTCTGACGGAAATCCCCGCATTTCTACCTATGTACCAAGTCTGATTGAAATCCCCACATTCCTACCTATGTACCAAGTCTGACGGAAATCCCCGCATTTCTACCTATGTACCAAGTCTGATTGAAATCCCCACATTTCTACCCATGTACCAAGTCTGACGGAAATCCCCACATTTCTACCTATGTGCCAAGTCTGACGGAAATCCCCACATTTCTACCCATGTGCCAAGTCTGACGGAAATCCCCACATTTCTACCTATGTACCAAGTCTGACGGAAATCCCCACATTTCTACGTATGTGCCAAGTCTGACGGAAATCCCCACATTTCTACGTATGTGCCAAGTCTGACGGAAATCCCCACATTTCTACCCATGTACCAAGTCTGACGGAAATCCCCACATTTCTACCTATGTGCCAAGTCTGACGGAAATCCCCACATTTCTACCTATGTGCCAAGTCTGAGGGAAATCCCCACATTTCTACCTATGTGCCAAGTCTGACGGAAATCCCCACATTTCTACCTATGTGCCAAGTCTGAGGGAAATCCCCGCATTTCTATCTATGTGCCAAGTCTGACGGAAATCCCCACATTTCTACCTATGTGCCAAGTCTGACGGAAATCCCCACATTTCTACCTATGTGCCAAGTCTGACGGAAATCCCCACATTTCTACCTATGTGCCAAGTCTGACGGAAATCCCCACATTTCTACCTATGTACCAAGTCTGACGGAAATCCCCGCATTTCTACCTATGTGCCAAGTCTGACGGAAATCCCCGCATTTCTACCTATGTGCCAAGTCTGACGGAAATCCCCGCATTTCTACCTATGTGCCAAGTCTGACGGAAATCCCCGCATTTCTACCTATGTGCCAAGTCTGACGGAAATCCCCACATTTCTACCTATGTGCCAAGTCTGACGGAAATCCCCACATTTCTACCTATGTGCCAAGTCTGACGGAAATCCCCACATTTCTACCTATGTGCCAAGTCTGACGGAAATCCCCGCATTTCTACCTATGTGCCAAGTCTGACGGAAATCCCCACATTTCTACCTATGTGCCAAGTCTGACGGAAATCCCCACATTTCTACCTATGTGCCAAGTCTGACGGAAATCCCCACATTTCTACCTATGTGCCAAGTCTGACGGAAATCCCCACATTTCTACCTATATGCCAAGTCTGACGGAAATCCCCACATTTCTACCTATGTGCCAAGTCTGACGGAAATCCCCACATTTCTACCTATGTACCAAGTCTGACGGAAATCCCCGCATTTCTACCTATGTACCAAGCCTGATTGAAATCCCCACATTTCTACCCATGTACCAAGTCTGAGGGAAATCCCCACATTTCTACCTATGTACAAAGTCTGATGGAAATCCCCGTATAAAAGGAGTTGCTATGGCAAAGTTAATGTAACCGAGGGACAGCCGGGTAGACAGATATATGGATGAAGGTTTATCATTGTACAAAGATTGATAGAAATCCATTTAGCAGTATAGTGGCATATGGGCAATCAGCCTTTCAGGCATATTATTATTATTATCCTTATTATTACTAGCCAAGCTACAACCCTAGTTGGAAAAGATATTTACTATAAGCCCAAGGGCTCCAACAGGGAAAAAATAGCCCAGTGAGGAAAGGAAATAAGGAAATAAACAAACAATATAAGAAATAATGAAAAATCAAATATTCTAAAAAACATCAACATTAAAACAGATAATTCTTATATAATTATAAAAATACTTATGTCAGCCGGTTCAACATCAAAACATTTGCTGCAACTTTGAACTTTTGAAGTTCTACTGATTCAACTACCCGATTAAGATCATTGCACAACTTGGTCACAGCTGGAATAAAACTTCTAGAATACTGTGTAGTATTGAACATCTGTTAATCATGGTCTACCTTTGTAAATGTTGTGGTCTGATTGGTAACGTCTCTGCCTGGTGATCACCTGACGGGGGCTCGAGTCCCGTTCAGACTCGTTAGTTCCTTTAGTGTTTGCAACCATACCATTCCTGTGAGTTAAGGATGGGAGGTTTGGGGGAGCTTATAGGTCTATCTGCTGAGTCATAAGCAGCCATTGCCTGGCCCTCCCCGGTCCTAGCTTAGGTGGAGGGGGGGGGGGGGGGGCTTGGGCGCTGACCATAGGATATATGGTCATTCTCTAGGGCAATGTCCTGCTTGCCAGGGCAATGTCTCTGTCCCTTGCCTATGCCATTAATGAGCGCCCTTTAAACCTTTAAATTGACGGAAATACATAATGCTGACAAACAGTAAACCAAACAAAACCGATAGACTTGAATTCTGAAAAGGACCGACATTTCCTACTAAGCAGCAGAACACAAGCATAACTTGAATATTAAAGAGGGGAACACAACCAGGCCCAATGATGTACTTATAGTTTCTGCATGCTTTCGTAAGCCAACAGACATCGTTACTTCTTGCTAATTAGAGAAGTCAAACTTTACAAAGTTAACAAAAACTTTACTTCATCAGCTACACCATGAACACAAAGAGACTAATTTATTAGAGGCTTAATCTCTTGTAATGGAGAAAATATTTTCTGGATACACGATGTATTATTGTAAAACATAAGCCGAGTAGCTTTAGCTATGGTAAGCAGCTCTTCTAGGAGAAGGACACTCCAAAATCAAACCATTGTTCTCTAGTCTTGGATAGTGTCACAGCCTCTGTACCATGGCCTTCCACTGTCTTGGGTCAGAGTTCTCTTGCTTGAGGGTACACTCGGGCACATTATTCTATCTAATTTCTCTTCCTCTTGTTTTGATAAAGTTTATATAGTTTATATAGGAGTTATTTATTTCAATGTTACTCTTCTTGAAATACTTTATTTTTTATTTTTTCCTTTCCTCACTGGGCTATTTTCCCTGTTGGAGCCCTGGGCTTATAGCACCCTGCTTTTCCAACTAGGGTTGTAGCTTAGCAAGTAATAATAATAACAATAATAATAATAATAATAATAATAATAATAATAATAATAATAATAGAACCGCAGTAACAAAAAATTAGATATTAACACAATAATTACAATCATTTTAGATGGCTAAAAGCATTTTAACATCTTTTTGTCATATTACAAAAATAGAACGTTGGAAAATTCCCTTCACATCATTCATACCAAATATATCTTTCTTAACATCGACTGTCTCTGTTTTCAAGAAATCAAAGGTAGTAACATTATCATACAATGTTTCTATATTTCCCGGTGACAAATTGTAAGTCTTACATACTCTTACACAGAAACAAAAAATGAAATGAGGGATTTTAAAAATGTTATAGGGCATACCACACACACACACACACACACATATATATATATATATATATATATATATATATATATATATATATATATATATATCCACTGTATACATATGTGTGCGCGTGTGTTGGGTTTGAATGTACAAATGCATACACATTATACACAAATACGCACACATACACACCCATAATTATATATATATATATATATATATATATAGAGAGAGAGAGAGAGAGAGAGAGAGAGAGAGAGAGAGAGAGAGAGAGAGAGAGAGAGAGAGAGAGAGATGCAAATGTAACTAAGCAATCAACAACTAAATGTCCGAGGCCCGGTTGCTAACCCGAGGGCATGTATTATAGGAGGCAATTGTTCTTTGCAGGGGGTTTCGATAAAACCCGACGGCGACAAAGACCCTCATTTGGTATCAAAGA
>NC_090727.1:110028041-110030541 GCF_036898095.1 Palaemon carinicauda | reverse complement strand
GATATATATATATATATATATATATATATATATATATATATATATATATATATATATATATATATATATGTATATATATAATCTGATTTTTATATGTAGTTTCAGGCGATTTAATTGCCAAATTTTACTTAACCTAGCCATTGTCTTATTTGCTTTCTTCAATCTTTCACTAAACTCTAATTCTAAAGACCCTGTATTGAAGATAAGATCATAGTTCCTAAATACTTAAATGATTCTATCTCATTAATCCTCTCTCCTTCCAATGATTTTTCATCTTCCATAGCATACTCCGTTCTCATCATCTCTCATTCTTCTATTTATCTTCAGCCCAACCTCGCGTGATATTTCATGCATTCTGGTAAGCAAGCATTGTAAATCCTGTGGTGTTCTGCTAACAAGGACAGCATCGTCAGCATACTCTGGGTCTGCTAAATTCCTATCACCAATCCAGTCCTATCATGGCATCAGACACAAGAATTTCCTTTATTACCGTTTCAATGAAAGCAAACGTAAATACGGGTATTGAAAAAGCTACATCGCCTTTAACGCTTTAGTGCCCATAATAGTTGTGATACAAAATATTTACAATTAGTATAAGCGAGGAGACAGGTGATGATGGACCCAGTCAATTGAATAACTTGCGGATTCAAGTATAGGACTTTGGAACGTTTTCGTAACGCATAGCTGATGAAATCGCTAATATGTTTGAAGATTTGGAAGAGATGTAACCTATACTTAAGTCTTCTTTTTTATTACCATAATTAATAAGATGGATTATACTCTGTAGACTTAATAAAAAGGGTCAAAACAACAACACTGATGTGTCTGCAACAGTTTGGAAACCAATCGAACTAAGAGTTAAGAATCATATCTTCTACTGACATTGGCTTCTTTAGCCGGTACCACTTCCCCACGATTCAAGCGTTATTTTTTTATCACGTAATCATAATATGAAAACAAAATCCCACCACATATTCTATATCACACGTCCCGTCCTCAATATCAACACAACCTTCATATTAAATATGAAAAACAATGTTTCTATGCGAACATCTTAGAATGTTATATCAAATGGGCCATACAATATTCACTCTATTAACAACATCGATGACATAAAAGTCAGTATTGCCCTTGATATTTAATTTCATATTGGTCTATATGAAAATTTTATTTTATTTTCATTTTCACCAAATACTAATGTCTTATAATTGATAATTTCTGTCATGTACATCAGTCGTCATTTACAAGATATTCCTATGCTAGAGTTATCCATAATTCCTTCATGCTCACTACATTCTAAATATAACAACGATAATTTTTATATTAAAGAAAATGATAAAATAACCGAGACAGAAAAAAAACAACTCATTTCTTCCGTAAAAGATTTTGTAGCCGAGACTCCTGGATTCGCTTCTCGTGGACTCGGTGACATAATGGAAAACAAATCGTGTCTGGTAATACTTCTGGATTTCAGGTCAGTTGAAAATATTCTGTGCATAATTGTATCAATTATGTGAGCTAATAAATTTAAGGAAAAAAATATCAGTGTTAATTGTTGTTCTGAAATTTACAGATTAGATCTGAACTTTGATATATCGTAGGAAAATGTCAAAACGTTCTACGATCAATAATAACACGACTTTAAGGGCTACCTTTCTGGTCCTACACAGCAAGGGAACCCAACTCTCTACAGGACCTTCACAGTCATTTCATCGTGTTTATTCCAAGGCATTCAGCATTTCACACTGCATATTGCTCGTTTATTGTCAAATCCACACTATCGGAACACTTAGCGAACCAGAAAGTCTTCAGTTTCCTCTTGAAAGCCTTAACATCTTAAGCCTTTCGGATGACTAGTGGGCACTTATTGTATATTCTCGGGGTCACATATAGAGTTTCTAGAGCCTACAGTAGACATATATCTAGGTTTCAATTATTTGAAACCATCTGTAACTAGTCTCGTGACATCACGATTTGTTTGCTGCACAATATGTGGACGTCTGGTTCTGATAACTTGATGGGCTATTGCACATATTTTAAACTCGATTCTTGCTTTAATAGGCCGCCAGTGTAAATCGATAGGTGTACAGTGATCCTTTCACGGGGTGGGACACCTTTTATCAATCTTGCTCTTATGTTTATTATGTATTCAATCCTGGTAATACCCCAGTTTATCACTAATTTCTTTACAGGAGGAAATAGAACATGAGACCATAGAAAATAAAAAGGCTAGAAATTATATATAAAACAATGAAAACCAGTGAAATATAAGAAAAAACTGGAAGAGGACATAAGAAACAATAAAAACTTAGGAAATAAAAAAATAGAGGAAATATAAAGAAAAAGTGGAAGAGGACACAAGAAACAATAAAAACTTAGGATATAATGAAATAGAGGAAATATAAAGAAAACCCGCCAAAGGATATATCAGCGAAAATTGCCAGAGAAAATATAAACAGAAAGAAGAAATAAATGTAAAAATTATAAGGTGAAATACAAA
>NC_090727.1:110018041-110023041 GCF_036898095.1 Palaemon carinicauda | reverse complement strand
ATGTCATGTGTATATAGTATGAAAAGTAATGGGCTAAGAACACTACCCTGTGGAACACCCGATATTACATTCCTATACTCACTATGGTGCCCATCAATAACAACTCTAAGATCTATTAATTAAAAATTGAATAATAATGCTAAGAAACGAGCCCTCCACACCCAGCTGTTTGAGTTTGAAAAACAAGAGCTTCACCATTAACACGGTCAAAGGCAGCACTAAAATCAACGCCAATCATACAAACTTCCTGACCACAATCAAGGGATTTCTGTACAGCATTGGAGATTATAAGGACATCACATGCTCCAAGGCCTTTACAAAAACAAATTGCAAACTAGGAAACAGATGATTACCGTCAGCAAACCTATTAAGTCGTTTTGCCAGAAGACGTTCAAAAACTTTACATAATATAGGAGTCATGAAAGTTGGGAGGTAATCAGTTGGACTTGAGCTACCCCAAACACATTTACATAGTGGAGTAACATTAACAATGCTCCAACAAGTGCTAAAAGCTCCTTTTCTTGCTACCTTGCGCAAAATAACAGATAACTTTGGAACTAAGAAATCTGCAGTCTTTATGAAAGAACAAAGGAAAAATACCATTTGGTTCTACACCGACCATAAGCATCAAGGTCCATCAACAGAGCTTTAATTTCACGAGATCGAAAAGCTAAACTAGTTAGTTTAGCCTCAGGAAAACAAGAATGAGATGTTCGAGTTTCTCATTAGTCTGTTTACTGTCAAAAACATCAGCCAAAAGGGTTGCCTTTTCCTTTGGACAGTGAGTGACTGAGCCATCTGGTTTAAGTAAAGGAGGAACTGTTGCATCTACACTAAAGTTTTCAGATTTAAGGGTAGTCCACCTCTTATGTTCCTTGGTTGTACTAGAAAGGGTTTCTTTTATGGTTAAATTGTATTCCTTTTCAGTTGAAGCATAAACTCTCTGAGCAACAGGCTTACAATGTAACCAGCGCGAAAGCGTTTCGATAGTCAGGTCAGCCTACTGTAAGACAATGCGAACCGAGATTGAAGATGTCTTATAATCTCGGTGGCCACGTTCCTGGTCATCATCAACCATTTCTATCCTGGTCCCAGAAAACAACGGTTCCCATCAGTAGGGTCTACCATGGGGAAGGATGGGGAGGGGGGCAATTAAACTATTTGTCAGTGGTAAGTAAGTTAGGAAAACTACAATTTTCTTAGAAATTGCCATTTGTTCCAACACAAATCCTTACTGCTGACCAAAGTATAGGATCCTCAGAATTAGGATGCGGGGAATAGATGCCTGTAGGAGAGGTATGAGGGTCGCCAGAGGGGTAAGGTCTGACGGGGGAAAGTGCTACAATAAAGGTAAAATAAAAATAGGGTAGCCAGTGAACACTCTCCAAGATAACATCTTCCTTCCCTGAGTAGTCCATGGTAAGTAGAGGGGATAGGATTTGAGATGCTCTACACCTCGCCGTTCTATATGGATTTTGTCATGTGTAGACCGCCCTTAGAGCCTCTGTTGAGCGACCACGACGAGACCGAGCTTGAACACCTCCTGAGGCCTAAGGGGATAGCCCTTGAGGCAGTGCATAGTGAAGGCACAACTGTCTCGTGCATACACCTGCTCTCAGCACCTAGCTGACCGCCATGTTCCTTTGGAAGGCCAACGAAGTGCCGACGACCCTGATGTCACGAGGCTTGGCGAACCTGGGGAAGGGTTCACCCTTCTCCAGGTACACCTTACGGATTGTCTCCCGGAGGCAGAAGGAGATCGTGTTCTTCGAGACCGCCCTCTTCACTTTCCCCACAGTCACGAACAGACTTGATAGCCGGGTGGAGGACGGAGGTCCTTGAGAGATATTTCCGCACCGCTTTGACCGGGCACATACATACATACATATATATATATATATATATATATATATATATATATATATATATATATATACATATATATATATATAAACGTTTTTCACAAACGCACACAATATATATGTATTTCTTTTTTACGTCCTCTTTCATTCTTTTCTTTTTTTTTCAATTTCATCCATTCTTTTTCCCACTACCAAAGGGATTCCATGCTGTCACAATGGACACCTAAAAAAATGCATTTAAGGGTTTTGCGGGAGAAAAACCTAATGTTTGATTCAGAAGAGCTCGAAATGTCATGAAGCTCTTTCAACGTTTTGCCTTTTGAAATAAACAGTTCCAACAAAACTTTTACACAATAAACAATTGTTCATTTAAAAAAGTTTCATAACTTATAACTATTTTTTTTCAAGGTTGGAATGATGCTATTTGGTAATTCTGGAATAATTTTCGGATATCTTCGCCAAAGAGAGAGAGAGAGAGAGAGAGAGAGAGAGAGAGAGAGAGAGAGAGAGAGAGAGAGAGAGAGAGAGAGAGAGAGAGAAGTTCTCCCAACAACTTCAATTGTGGTATAACAATCTCGCTCACACGTCAAAAATATACAGTAATTCAATTGGAACCCTTCACAATTTGTTTAACCTACAATTGGAAAGTCTCTATCTCTCTCTCTCTCTCTCTCTCTCTCTCTCTCTCTCTCTCTCTCTCTCTCTCTCTCTCTCTATATATATATATATATATATATATATATATATATATATATATATATATATATATATATATATACAGTATATATATACATATATATATATATATATATATATATATATATATATATATATAAACGTACACCCAGATAAATTCATACACTTTTATATTTAAATACCATTCAAACTCAACGTAATAATTATACTTAATCAGATTCTGAGCAGAGTTGAGCATTACATCACACCATGTCTATGCTACACTGGACGTTAATGGAATTTCGATATAATGTCCAGATAAGGCGATGCATCCCAAACCTTTTTCAATTTCATATAATTAATACAATTATATAAACATTCACGATGTTTTAGTGCAGATAAAAATTAATGTAATCTGGAAAAATATACTGGAAAAAAACAAGATTCATTTGAAAATTTACAAGCGAAATTTTGTTATCTAAATGTCCTCTAGTGACGAGTAAGAAATTGGGATGAAACTGGTTAGTTAATATAATATTCTTTTAAATATTCAAATACATTCTACAAGAAAATAAATCCATGATATGAAGAACCTGTCTATCATAAGTCAGAAACTTATAAACAATATAAAAGTCAAATCTATATATATTTGACATAAAATATCTCATACAGTCAATGGAAAATAGTGTTTAACTTAAACCCCCGAAACATTACAAGAAATAATAAACTTAATGAATTTGCAAATTTGTAAAATTTTTATGCTGAAAAAACTAATTAGAAATAGAAAAATTAGTGACATGGATATTTTATTTTATACTCCGTTGACAATATAAAAATTAAAATTTAAAAGTTAATATGCAGGAAAATGTTATATCAGGATTAAATGTTTAGCACTACATGAGTGAAAAAGTATTCCCCAAAATCGCCCACGTCATCTCTATTGTTGCATTACGTTCAAATCTTCAAAGACATAAAAAAATGTATGTTCACATCGAAGATTTCATAAGACAGAGAGAGAGAGAGAGAGAGAGAGAGAGAGAGAGAGAGAGAGAGAGAGAGAGAGAGTCGAGAAATTTGAATGCTCGTAAGCCATCAACATATTAATAACAGTAGACTGGTTCCGCCTATCAAGTGCTATTGGTTCACTAGTATAATTGGCCTTTGTGAATACGCTAGAGTAAAAAGTATATTGTAAGACCCTTTATAATATAAAGACAGTAAAGCTCCCATTATTCATGAATTTCTAAATTATTTTTTCTCTCAAGGTTAATATATGATTAGTATTCCGTAGATATAATCTTACGATGTTTCAAACATTATCTTGCTTTATTTTTTTCGGAATTAATGATAGCCTTCCTCACCAGAATAAAATACTTGATATTTGAATGGTTGTTTTTTTTTTTTTTTTTTTTTTTTTTTTTTTTTTTTTTTTTTTTTTAACAGCTTGAATCTCACTTCCCAATACGGGTGGATATAAGGAATGCTCATATAATAAGGCAATTCATAAAGGAAATATTTAATTTAGCCGTATTACTTCATAAGCGTAGCCTTAGTCTTCCTCAATGATTTACGTCATAAGGAAAACAGCTTCCCCAGTGTTCTCAGAAGTATGAATTACTTTGCTAGAAATTATTATTCAGAATACCTACTTACATATACATACATACATCATACATACATGGAAAAGAGGAGGTCAAGGGTGTTATCCGTCCTAAAGGAATGATGCTCACATGCATAAGAAGGTCGTCAAAGCTGAGGAGGCGAACCCAAATTATGTAGATGGGTCGGACCCCCAACAACCGATGCTGCATTCATATTGATGCCCAAAGACCTCCTGCAGCCAAGAGGCGTGTTCCCTTGCTAAAGCTTCTTAAGAATTGGTGCTGCTGGTCATCACGTTTGGTTGTGTTGATTGATTATTAGTGTTGCATACGTTTCTTTATCATCATAACATACGTCCGTCTGAGTAAATTTATTCGTGTTTCACCGAGTACCTTAAAATTCTTCAAAATCTTACTAGGTGGTGTCATCTACTTATTAAAATAATTGTCACTTTACAACTTCGATGAAAGAGAATCCGTGCAACTTTACGATGGCATAAACGATTTTTTAAGCTTATAATACTTGGAATGGCGATGTAAACAAAATAATCACGGTAGAAACAAAAGGAAAAATACAAAAAAAAAAAAAACAGGAAAAATGTTAAAACTGCAGCGAATGTCAAAGTCTATTTACTGCGAGACTGTATTGTATCAGGCCATCAACAAGTTTTCTAATCAGGAGATCATTGAGAATAAAATTAAAACTATTTCCTCTTAGGCGATAAAAAATTTTCCTCTCACTATATCTCAATTGCGCCGTTATAACGATAATCAAACAGCTTACTGATTAGACTGGTGAACTAAAGCATCTTATCTTTACCTTGATTTTGCATTTTCTCCTTGAATTGATAAACTGAAAACA
>NC_090727.1:109988041-110013041 GCF_036898095.1 Palaemon carinicauda | reverse complement strand
GTATAGAAGGATGCAAACCTGAAACCTTGTCTACCTCCCTCACAGAATACAACATCGATACGTAAGTTGATGAAACACTGATTTTCATTATCTACAGTAAATTTGAAATATATTTAATCCACTGATTCTACGTGTTGAAATAAGACGACCATGTAATGCTCACTATAGATATTTCCATCTGTGTGAAAGGTAATGTATTTCATTAATAATAATAATAATAATAATAATAATAATAATAATAATAATAATAATAATAATACCAAAAAGAGCAATCAAAGGTTAATGGAGTCGTCCTTGGCCTAATATCTATCTGCGGTGGAAATTTAGTCGAAATCCGTCATTTTTGTTTATTGACGTTATCTTTAAAATGGTGACAACAAAAATGGAAATCCGGATCTAGAATCAGTATATAATCATCTCCAAAATTTAATGGGGTCGTCCATGACCTAAGATCTATCTGTGGGAAAATTTCGTTAAAATCCGTTTGGTAGTTTTGACGTAATTCTGTCCACAGACACAGAAAATAAATAAATAAATAAATAAATAAACCGACTCAAAAACATATCCTCCTTCCAACTTCGTTGGCGGAAAAATTGAAAATATTCTCTTATTCTAGCCTTCTATCTTTCCCTATTTTCCATTTCACCATTGAAACAAGGACCCATCGTGTAAGTACGACGAAATACTATAAATTATATTCAATGCTCTGCCTTTAACTTTTTAATTGCAAAAAAGCAATTAGGAATCATAAGAAATGATGAGAAAAAAAACAGAAGCTCAGAAACTTTCACTTACATAATTTCAGGGCTTTTTTTTATTTCCGAATATATTTACTATACAAAACAAATTCGTAAAGAAATTAAGTGTTATTGTTTGAAAGAGAAACAACAGCTTCGATAAGCAACTTTGACTGAGAATAAAAGATGAAAGTTACAGAGGTAATATCTCTCTTTTAATAAAATGACTGTCTCAAAACCAGTGCCGGTTGTTGTCAATTACATTCCTGGAATTTTAGAACACTACAGGATAGGAAAATGGAGAAACAAGACAGAGTTCGAACGCAAAATATAGCATGAAAATAATATATTTTGTTTTATCATTAATATCTACTTAATCTAACAACAATGCAGACTACTACATTCTTATCACCCCCGGTAATCATAACAACAAAACATACCGTCGTCTTACATGAGGGTACAGTCGGGCACACTTTTCTGTCTTATTTCTCTTCCTCTTGGTATTTTCATTTTTTTAATTTTCTTATAGTTCATATATGAAAGATCTATTTTAATATTATTATTGTGCTTAAAACATTTTATGTTTTTCATATAGCAGTCGAATGCTCTAAATACCCCCATTATCACGTCTTTACCATTATCGTAACAAAACAGCAAAACTATGATAAACGTAAATTGGCTTTTTAATTTATAAGAAAATGTTACAACACTTTAAAAATAAATAAGTAAAAAGGTCTATAGAATGATTTTGTTCCTCAGCAAATTAGGAAAACCAATGACCTAAAGCCTAATTTGTATAAAAAAAAAAATCTTGAAACTCGTACCCGACATCAAATGATAAAGTATTTATGGTTTAAAAATCAGGGTTAATGACAATGTCATGAATATCAAAACCTAAATTTTCACTTCAAATATACATTTAAATAATTTCTTGATAATCGCATAAACGCCCAATGAACAAATAATTGCCGACTAATGATTAAGTGATTTACCAATAATTATTCAATCTATTTTGCACAATTCATGCAAGCGCTCTCTCTCTCTCTCTCTCTCTCTCTCTCTCTCTCTCTCTCAATTATTCAATCTATTTTGCACAATTCATGCAAGCTCTCTCTCTCTCTCTCTCTCTCTCTCTCTCTCTCAATTATTCAATCTATTTTGCACAATTCATGCAAGCTCTCTCTCTCTCTCTCTCTCTCTCTCTCTCTCAATTATTCAATCTATTTTGCACAATTCATGCAAGCGCTCTCTCTCTCTCTCTCTCTCTCTCTCTCTCTCTCTCTCTCTCTCAATTATTCAATCTATTTTGCACAATTCATGCAAGCGCTCTCTCTCTCTCTCTCTCTCTCTCTCTCTCTCTCTCTCTCTTTCCCCAATTTTCCTCTCATTTACGTTTCATTGTGCAAGGTATTTAAAAACTTGACTTGCCTAACAGGTCTTTTTTGAGCCCCCCAAGTAACGCTTTAATATCTGCAGCTACTGTTTGCTGAGTAATCTGGGTTCAAAGAGATTTTGCAGAATTTATAAGACATTGCAGTTACCAGGTGTGTTAGTGGAAAGAAAATATAAATTGCTGAACGTTCTATTTTTGGTAAAGACTTAAGAGTAAAAACTAATGGCAAAGATAATTAAAATTATCTCATTCTGTGTGTTTTTCTCTCTTAACGAGACAAACATACTGTATACACAATATATATATATATATATATATATATATATATGTCAAAATATATGTAGTTCTGCAGGAAGTGCGGTAACGCTACTTATTTAAAACTTTTCATGTGAATTTTAAAATATAAATCACAAATGGAGAGATGCTGTTTGAAACCAGTGGAGTCTGGGTTGTTGGAGTCTTTTGAATATTTGTGAACTGTTGAAGATGAAAGATGCATAACAGAATGACATAAAGAGTGGGTTCGGTCAACTAAAGTTCAAGTATGCTGGGAAAAAAGTGACGGTGGAGGACGGTATCATGCAAATTAGGGGTTAAAGAAAATAGTTCACATGAAAAGCTATCAATTCTTCATCATCATCATTTCCTCTTGTTTCTCAAATTATATGAGTAAGAATACCAAATGAGTCCTGTATCAATTCTTACTTATATATAATTTAAGAAACAAGAAAACTTAATGCAATTTCAACTTGGTAATATTAAAAGAGAAACGCTGATTACACAGGTAGAAGTCTACACAGGCTATCATAGAGGTCATGTAGTCAGCATTCACGAAATGAAACAATGTAAATTTTATAAATTGATATAAAGCAATATAAAGTATGATAGCAATTCAAAACTGACTAATCGTTCTAAAAAAAAATCTTGTAAGTTGCTTCTCGCGCTGTATCGATCTAGGAAGATTTTATTTTAAGTATTTTCTGGTAATTATGCATAACCTAATTCCTTTCTGTAATTTTGTATATATGAAAAAGATGTATAACCTTTCTTTATGACATCTATGCTTCGTTCATTTAAAAAACTATACAAGCGTAGCACTACGAAAAGCTGGCAATGTAATGGTATATACACCAGATGCATTAAACTTGTAAAATGGAAAAATCTAAACCACGTGAACGTAAAAAGAATAAAAACAAATAGAAAGGTAAATTATGAAATCTCTATTACTTTTTCCTCGCCAGAAATGGTTTTCTACCTTAGCTAACAAAAATAAACAAATCTTCCAGTACTTTTGCAATGACAAATGAAAAAGTAAAGAAAGAACAAAACATTTCTTACAAAAACCACTACACTTTCCCTTATGATACATAAACCGAATAGTCTGGCCTATTCTATACATATTCTCCTCTGTCCTAATACACCTGACAACAATGAAATTATAAACAATTCTTCCTCGCTCAAGGGGTTAACTACTGTAATGTAGTTGTTCAGTGGCTACTTTCCTCTTAGTAAAGGTGGAAGAGAGACTTTAGTTATGGTAAGCAGCTCTTCTAGGAGAAGGACACTCCAAAATCAAACCATTGTTCTCTAGTCTTGGGTAGTACCATAACCTCTGTACCATGGTCTTTCACTGTCTTGGGTTAGAGTTTATTTAATCTAGTTACCAAAGCTCGTGCAAGCTCTCTCTCTCTCTCTCTCTCTCTCTCTCTCTCTCTCTCTCTCCGTTTTTCGTTACATTTACGTTTCATTGTGCAAGGTATTAAACAAACTTGACTGGGCTAACAGGTGTTTTTGGGCCCTCCAAGTATTGACACTTTCAAATATTCTTGAATTTGATAGCTTCAATATCTGCAGCTACTGTTTGCTGAGTAATCTGGGATCAAAGGGATTTTGCAGAATTTACAAGATATTGCAGTTTCCAGGTGTGTTATTTCTCTGCCGCCTGTTTATATAGTTTATATTTGAAAGATTTATTTTAATGTTGTTACTGTTCTTGAAATATCTTATTTTAATTGTTAATTACTTCTCTTGTAGTTTTCTTATTTCCTTTCCTCACTGGGCTATTTTCCCTGTTGGAGCCCTTGGGCTTATAGCATCCTCCTTTTCCAACTAGGGTTGTAGCTTAGCAAATAATAATAATAATAATAATAATAATAGTTCATCAATAAAAGCTACACCCTTTCCGGTTGCATAAATCATGTTCCTTCTCAATTAACATTAGGGAGGAACAAAGAGAAAGCTTCCTTCCCTCACAGCCAATAATCGAAAGGTTCGTTCTACCTAGAAAACATCAAGAGCTTCGCCGACCTCATTCAGGAATTTGGAAAATAAATTACGTTTACCATAATGTAAAAAATCCAGTAGGAGATTCAGAAAGATAAAAACCAGAATCTTCTCGGATGGCACCAATAAGATAGATTTATGTCTAAATCAGAGGAATATCGTCAAAGCTAGATCCCTCTTATTAGATTTTCCACATCCTCTTCAATACTAATATCCATTTTGCACATCAAACACCATTGCTTCCCAATAACGTAATTCAAACTTAAACTTCCTTACGCAGGATTATCCAGCCTTGGACCTTGAACAAATTTACAATGGATATTTTCTGCAATATGAAATAAACAGTATTGTGAAGGTAGTTGGGAGACAAAAGGAATGCAATGTAAAAGCAAGAAGGACGAGAAAAGAAAAAGATAATGAGAAGCACAATAAAAATGCTGATCGTTATGAAAAGGCAGATGAAGAAAATAGAAAAAAAAATTGTACGTGGTAGTCGATGAAATTTTATCTAAAATTGTTAACTAAAACAATGACGCATATCATATCTTGCTTGAGGGTACACTTGGGCACACTATTCTATCTGATTTCTCTTCCTCTTATTTTGTTAAAGTTTTTAAAGTTTATTTAGGAAATATTGATTTTAATGTTACTACTGTTATGAAAATTTTATTTTTCCTTATTCCCTTTCCTCACTGGGCTATTTTCCCTGTTGGAGCCCCTAGGCTTATAGCATCCTGCTTTTCCAACTAGGGTTGTAGCTTAGTAAATAAAAATAATAATAATACTAATAATAATAATAATAATAATAATAATAATAATAATAATAATAATATACGTTTCTAATTCAATATCAGTTCAGTACTTTAGCACTGCCATATTAGATGAAACGGATACCCAAAACCAAAATGAAAGGCACTCAAAAGTATGCCTCAACAAAATCTAAAACTCCAGCCTGTCAGTACTTAATCTAACCACATCTAGGATAATCTTGCCCTTCCATGCAGTGTGGGACCCCAGTCAAAGTTAAATGGAGACTTCTATCCAGAATGAAATGTTTCAAGGTATTGTTCCACGGTTCCACATAACGTGTTGGTCAAAGATAGGTAAATTATTGTTTTAAAAGCCAAGCTTATTTGTATTCAAGATAAACACATTTTTAAAGAAAATGTGAGCATTAATTGAAGTTAACCCAATTGCTTCATTTATCAATTACCTTCTAAATTGTATGTTACAGCAGAAAAAAAATATAAATGGCCTCGCCCCATTTCACTCCCTATTCTGGTAATTCGTTTTCAGAACATTATGCATATTAAGAACTGTTCTGCTTTAACCATGGAAAGTAAGAGTACTCTCTCTCTCTCTCTCTCTCTCTCTCTCTCTCTCTCTCTCTCTCTCGACTTTTCCAAAACCCCTTCAAGGTAATCAATCAGAGACTGGGTTGGTCGAAAGCTTCCGCCACTCACTGCCTAACAAGTAAAAATACCGACTAAAAATATCACATCTTCTAGGGTTAGACCTAATGAATAGAATAAAATATATTAATTAAAGAACTGAAAACTAAAGAGAAAAACAGTCAGCCTATCTCAAATAAAAAAAAAACACTGAAACAGTTACATCCTTAAGGGAAAAAAATGGAAAAAGTTATGGAAATTAATAAAGTTGAAAGAAGACTTTACCATTTAAGAAACATAATGCATTCCCCCAAGGTCCCTTCTCTTAATAATTTTTCAACCTAACTTGTTGAAGAATGGAGTTTCTTACCCTGAAGGCAATGAAGGAAATCTTATATCTCAAGAAACATCTCGGGAGGAGTAAATGAAGAACCAGGGAGTAAGAGACGACAGCAAGAGAAGAAACACAATACGAATAGAATGGGATGAATATACTGGAATTTACCATATGATCATACTTTTATTTTCTTCTTACTTGTGCCTTTATTAATACTAGTGTTTTATGCACGTTGAACCCGCCACCCCACCTCAAGTATACTTTAATAAATTTACCTTCTACTCTGTGTTAAAAATAACATTTGACTTATGTTTGTAACACAAGAACCGAAGCAAATTCAATAAATGTTATCTCCTATTTTCATAAAACTCAAACCGGCGAGTCCAACTATATTAATACGGCACTCTTCAAAAAAAAAAAATAAAAATAAATAAATAAATAAATAAATAAAAAAAAAAAAAACTTCCAACGTTGAGATGTAGAACCAAACTGCAGAATTTGCCGTAAATGTTGCAAAACCTGCTTCCACCTCGTTCCTGCAACGATCTCCAAGCGAGAATCGTCATTTCACAGACGAGTTCACAAGCAAATCTTCTCCATTGTCATTCGAGGCTTTAATTGAACCTCTGTGGGAAGTTGATGAACAACGTGCTTTTCATGAGGTCTGTTTGATACCACTTTGATAGACATCGAAGTATGGTTATTGACTGCGCCGAGAGAGAGAGAGAGAGAGAGAGAGAGAGAGAGAGAGAGAGAGAGAGAGAATTATATACTTATCAAGTGTTAAATTTGCATCGATCATCTTGGTAATCATAGAAAAAATATGATAATACTGAAAGTACAATCGCATTTTTTGACTGGTTTACGTATAATATATATTACTAGCGTCTAAATGCTACCAATGTCTTAAGAGAAAAGAAGAGGCTTAATCCTATTTAAAAATTATAGAGCCCACAAAAAAAAAAAAAAAAAAAAAAAAACCGTAGGCACCACTTATTTAAACATTATATTCCCAGACCAGTTATTTGTAAAGAGTCACTTAGGAATAATCGTTCCTAAGAAACAAATAAATGAAGGATGTTAATTGTCCGCCTGGAAGTTGTCCTAGTGTCTATTGTTCTCATGGCACTGGCAATTGTCCGGATGGCTATAATCAGCTAGGCAAAAGTCCATCTAGCAATTATCCTCACACGAAAAATATATGACTTGACACATCTTTGAGTATTTCATCAGCAGTAGAATATTGTATTTGGAGATATTCTCAAGATTATTAAGGATAACTAAATAAATTGCGTGGTTCACAATAGAAGGATTTGATACTGTTTGAAAAACGAGAAGTAGACGTTCATGGTTGAGCATTACAACATATTGTGGCTGAATGAAAAGGGCATAACATTTAACTAACGGAAATTTTAATGTGTATGTCATCTCCTTTATCGCAATAATATACAGCGGAGATTAAATATTAAATACTATGAAACATTATCTTAATTAAACAAATGCACTTCGCATAATTATACATATTTAGATTGAGAATCAATTACACAGAGTACAGTATTAGGTCATATTCAAACACCGATTGCATCAGAAATATTGAAATCTTTATGAAATGTTAGCACGAAAGATAAATAAACTTTGCTTACATCATACTATACCAACTCAGAAAATATACGTAAATAACCACTATAGTCAGTTTCTTTTAGCGATGCATATTTGCACCGACTCGCGGCGGTGCCCTTTTAGCTCGGAAAAACTTCCTGATCGCAGATTGGTTAGAATTAACTTGTCCAACCAATCAGCGATCCGGAAACTTTTCCGAGCTAAAAGGGCACCGCTGCGAGTCTGTGCAAATATGCATCGCTAAAAGAAATGGACTATAGTATGAATAAGGGGGCGGAGGGTAACTTTGCGATTTCAGGAAATTTAAATCTTTTCTCGCCCTCGGCGATTTATTTTGCAAGCGAAAGGAACACCACTGAAAAACGAAGAAAATGAAAATATGAGAGAAGTGAAATATGTCTGGCATAAACATCGATAAGGAAATTTATTTATACAATGTACAGAAATACTGTGCTCCACTTACATGGTATTAGTCAAGATTGGTGGGAAATAGATGAGTTAAATAATGCTAAGAGGATTTGTACACTTTATCTACACTTTCCAGATAATAACGTCTTTTCAATTCAACAAATAAACAACTCCGTTGGAGTAACACTTGCTCGAGGGAAAATCAGAATGAAGAAAGTAAGCCAAAAAGTGAAGGTCGCACCTACCGAAGTCTCTCAAGACACGTAATGACGACAATCATTATTAACATTATTATAATTATAGTCCTTACTATCGTTATGAATTTAATCATCATAAACACTCAATGTGATTAACTATCTTTAAATTACAAAGAAATAATATAATCTCAATTAAAGTTATTTTTATTGAATGGAATAAATTTTCTCTGACCACTACATACAGTAAAACAAGAAAAATGCTTCCCAACAAAATAACTATAAAAACCGAAATAAGAATAAAATTTTATGCAAGGAGAGAGAGAGAGAGAGAGAGAGAGAGAGAGAGAGAGAGAGAGAGAGGTTTATATTCTATCTCTCATGAGTTTGAGTGCTCGTATGTCAATAGTTTGGTGTTTGAGGGGTGTCAAACTCCTCTATACAACTTTTTCTTAAGTGTTAAGACGTAGGGTGGTTTCGGGAGTCATTTTTCGTGATAAAAGTGGCGTCTCATGACACAGGAAATACGGTATATATATATATATATATATATACATACATACATACATACACACACACACACACACACACACACATATATATATATATATATATATATATTTATATATATATAGTCCTAGCGCAACCGAGGAAAACCAAAGTTACACATTAAAGGGAAAGAAGTTGGACAGCCAAATTAAAGAAAAAGGGAAGATGGAATGGAGTTAAAGTAGAAGCAAGTGCAGTTATGGGGCCAAATGAACGCTGCAAAGCCACCTTAGTAGTGCCTACAGTGCACTGCGTAAGATAACTAATGTCACTATCCCCTACGAAGGTATGCTGTATCAAGCTTTCGTAAAAATATTGTAACCAGAAAACTGATCAATCAATTTTAACAATATACAATAAAATGTTTAAGAACACACTGAATCTCCCATTCAAGTGACCACATGGTACTGTTTGATGGCCCAGGCAGCCAGACGCTATATTCATGAAAGGTTTGTTGCATCTTAAACACCTAAATAGACTCGCACTAACGCTTCTTACATACACAATCGGAGCATTGAAAGTAGATATCGGCGAAACTTTGGTTGAGACTCCTTTATCTTTAATTATGAATTTCAAATAAATAGGTATCGAAGACACTGTTCCTTAATGAACCTGGTCACGCGGTCTATTGTGTTCGGAGCCAAGATGCTCACCATTATAGTGGGCTGACGCACTTTCTAAAAAGTGATTTACTGGACACATGTTGCCGAGAATAATTTTTTTTACAATTCACTCAAGAGTATACTATCAATTTACTGGCAGTAACTTCCAATGACGAACGAATACAACACGAGAAGGGAGTTTAGTTAACTTCTCCATTAAACGGAGAATGAGTATGAATTATCAACTTCATTGAATTTACTCAATTTGCAATTTACTGAAAAAATCGGTGACCGGAATTCATGCCGCATACATTTTCGCCGTAGGACTTTTTGTCACGGACTTTTTGCCGTAGGAATCTTTGCCACTAGGTATTTTTGCCGTGAGGAATTCTTGCCGCAAATTGCATATTACTTTTATAATTTAAAGGTATATGAAAGAGTTGACCTATAAAAAAAAAAAATAAGTATAGTGGCCTACATACATACATCTAATGCGATGAATGGTCTCTGATAATTAGCTCTTACTTATGAAGTTTTAAACAAGCAGTTTTAGCCCATACATACACTCCACTGGTCTTTGATAAATAGCTCGTGCTTCTAAAGTTTGAAACAAGTTAATACATACCTACTTACATACATACATACACACATACATCTATGTATGTATTTCTAAAGTTGTAAAATATTTAAAATAACAGTAACTTTTTTTCGGCTTAGAATAGATTTATGTTCCATTATTGAAGCCCTTCACAATGCCGCATACTGTGAAAACTATCCGTGGAGGAGAAAAGTTAGTTGACGATAATAATTTCGTATACAGAATCGACAGAACATTAGAAAGTAAAACTTATTGGAAGTGTGAAATTAAAAACTGTAAAGCAAGTCCACACACTTCTGGAAAGTGAAGGTGATATAGCAATATGCAAAACTGTTGGTGAACATAACCATTCCGCTAACCCAACAAAACCAAAAGTGTACTCCACCTTAGCAAAAAGGAAAGAAAATGCTACTAATTCCCAGTTGTCTGCAAGATCATTAATTGCCAGAGTGTATGTATGTATGCTAAAAACTGCTTGTTTAAAACTTACTAAGTAAGAGCTAATTAGATGTATGTGTGTATGTATGTATGCAAGTAGGTATGTATTAACTTGTTTTAAACTTTAGAAGCACGAGCTATTTATCAAAGACCCGTGGAGTGTATGTATGGGCTAAAACTGCTTGTTTAAAACTTCATAAGTAAGAGCTAATTATCAGAGACCATCCGGTAGGTTGTTATTGCATCAGTCACTACACTCCCTGAGAAACTTGACTTGCTTGCTACACATCTTAAGGATGTTACTGACCCCCATGCAAGACCTTTACCTTGTGACACCGCCCTTTCATGCCCGTGTCACCACTGCCTCCACATCTAGTTGCCGTCCTCCTAAAAGACATTTGATAATCAATTGAAGCTTGATATTATCTAAGGAATGCCTGTGATATCATAAACTGGGAAAAACTTTCTGCACTCGAGGGATTTGTACACAGTCATTACCCAGACATTATTCTATTTCAAAGGACTTCTGCTGGTAATGCTCAGCTCAAGGAAGAAGCTCCCTCCCTCATTGACTATGTGTTCTATGTCCATCTAGTTAGACATGGCCTCATGGGAGAAATCTATTCAGCATAAACTTCTCCAAACTCTGCAGATGAAGCCACATATCAGGCATCATGCTAGTGCCATGACACTAGGTAATTGAACTTCTCAGGCATAGAGGAAGGCGAGAGATGACAGCCTTGTTCTTCTCGAGACGATCAAGTCCTGAAACACTCCACTGATGACAATTATCAAAATATGTTCTTGTACCTCTACAGTATTATGTACAAACAGATTCCTGGTACAAATAAATGGAAAGTACCAACCATCAAACAATCGTCTGTTTCATGTGGCATCTCATCAACGGGATGGTGATGAAGAAAGACACAATTGTCTTCCACCACAGCCCTATTCAGTGCACGTAGAACCTTATTAATAAGTAGCCAAGACAGTTGTGAACCATCACCCTTCCAGCTCCTATACGAGAGTCTCTCCCTACATATGAAAATCACCATGCTCTTCATCTCAGTTCCGCCTTACTGAGTACTGATGAAGAGGACAACGTAGCCATAACTGAGGAAGAGCTATGATGTGTCTTAGCAAGGAGTAAGAAGTCAGCTCCAGGTGATGATGGCATTACTTGTGCAGTCCTTTACACACTCATAAAAGTACCTGCCAACCCTCTCCTCCAGCTCTATAACCTCTGTCTCAACATGATATATATTCCACAAGTATGGGCTTATAATACAATTGTGTCCATCCCCAAGCTTGGCACTGACAAATTCTGATATATCTCCCTCACATCTTGTTTCTGTAAAGTATTCAAACTTATTTTCCTCTCACGCCCTATGTTCTGGCTGCAAAATAAGCTTTTACTCAGGCTATATGGCTCCCTACTCCAATGAGGAACACATCGTTGTTTCACAGAGCATCCTGTGGATTCCTTCTCAAGCAAGACTTCAGGCTAACAGCAACGTTAACCGTCTTGCAAAGGCTACCTGTCAACTGGATCCTCCACATATTGATGTTCCTACTTTATCTCTCCTGTACTGCAGGAAAATGGTGCACCAGGCTGCCCGCTCACCCACCCATCGGGGCACCAGTGCTAAGAGGACTATCAGTGTACCAATATACCACTATGTTCCCTTCCTTCCTCATCATAAATATCTCTGCAATGGACTCATAATTTGTCGAAATAACGTGGTGTATGTGCGTCTTTGGCTTGGTTGGCGACCAAATTGGCAGATGGCTGAGCAAGATGAAGTTCCTCACTTCTCCTCCTGTAGGGTATGTGACATGCCCAACGCCAACACCCTGGGACCCTATTGCCTGGAATCTCTGCTTGTTAGTGATTCCTCACCACAAAGATTCACAGTATCTGATGCATGTAAACAATTGTTGACAGATAATAAATTGCTTGGAGATATTCTCCTGTGCCATCCCTACTTTAGTAGATACTGAACAAGCATTACCTTTCATTAAATTAACTGTTTTGTGATATTACCTAAAGAAAGGTACAACCTACCTACCAATGAAATCCAACTCTAAATTCTATTCTGTATTCTACATAAATTAATTTGTTATAACCTAATTACTATTTAGAGGTAAACAATATCATTATTAGTTGTTACTATGTACTAAAATGTCTGACGCTCGGTCACTTTTAGACATCTTAGTATTTTTCAAGAGATAGACGCCTATTTGCATGATATTTTTCATAATTCAAACCATTCTTTGCATTCAGATCTTCCCCGAAAATACCATCCTGTTCGTAATACTAGGTATCTAGATAATTCTTATGGTCATGCTTTCTCCATCACGAGGCTCAATACTACACAGTATTCTAGAAGTTTTATTCCAACTGTGATCAAGTTGTGGAGTGATCTTCCTAATCGGGTAGTTGAATCGGTAGAACTTCAAATGTTCAAAGTTGGAGCAAATGTTTTTATGTTCACCAGGCTGACATGAGTCTTTTTATAGTTTATATATGACATATCTGTTTTTGACGTTGTTAATAGTTTATATATGACATATCTGTTTTAACGTTGTTTCTGTTTTAGAATGATTTATTGTTAACTTGTTCTCATCATTTATTCATTTATTTCCATATTTCCTTTCCTCACTGTGCTATTTTTCCCTGATGGAGCCCTTGGGCTTATAGCATCTTGCTTGTCCGACTAGAGTTGTAGCTTGGGTAGTAATAATAATAATAATAATAATAATAATAATAATAATAAGTGTCGTCTGCTGGTAGTTCCTTTCGAATTTAGATTAAAGGATATGTGAAGAATTATATGTCTTGATTACTGCCTTTATCACCATATTGTCTTCATACATATAACAAGAAACTTTTGATAGTTACCTGAACCGACTCTTTTCTATATAAATATTATGTTTTTATATAATTTAAAAGCTAAAAGCATCTGATGTTCACTCGGTAGTAAGAGTAGCAAACCTTTCGACTTTGGAAGGAAATGAATCATACTAAATATTTTATTCATGACCTCTTTAGCAAGACGATGAGATTAGGTTTAAAAAATATATATTTTCCGCTTTATATGTCACGCAAGTGACTTTCCACTTTCTCTAAATAAAAAATTCTACCTAATTAATTCGTTGGCAATTTTGTCCCCCCTCCTGAGGTGCTAAATAAATTTTGCCAAAACCGTATACGAGTATTTCTCTTTAAGATTATCTTATAAATGTCAAGATAATGTTTATCTAGACATTCTTATTGTGTAAAATATATTCATTTCATCTTTTATTCAACTATTATATGTAATCAATATTTCATACGTATTTTTAAATAAAAATATACAATAAATTTTCAGTTGATTTAGTGAACTCGGTCATGTCTGGTCCTCTCTGCTCCTAGCTTGATGGAGAGGTGACTTGGGAGCTGATCTTATGCATCTAAGATCAGCCTCTTGGCCATTATCCTGTCCCGTGTCTCTGCCATTCATGAGGGACCTTTAAGCCCAAGAGAATGTGCACACCTAATTTGGGTCCAACCGTTGCTAGGGGTACATTCGCATCGAGAAACGAAGACTTAGAATATATGTTTTCATAGAAAATTCTTTGTTCAGAATTACTCCATTTCTTCCATTTTCAGGTATATTTACATAAACTAATTCGAATCAAGAAAAAACGTCATCAGGATGCTTATAATCATGGTCAATAATATAAAAATTTTGCTTTGAAAATTACATAAGTTTTACCCTTAAACCGTAACAATCATTGAAGTGTCAAACCTGTATTAATGCTTTGATTAGTGCTGATATTACAACGGCTCTTTGCATTCTTTGATTAAATTGAAAAATAAAAGTGTTCTGATAGCAATTGGCAGTGATACGCACATGTAGTTCATTTATTTCCTTATTTCCTTTCCTCACTAGGCTATTTTCCCTGTTGGAGCCCTTCCACTGCTTCTTTTGTAATTATTAGGGACCCATTCGGTTATATCTTATGAGAGAGTGAGAGAGGGAGAGAGAGAGAGAGAGAGAGAGAGAGAGAGAGAGAGAGAGTCTAGTTGCTGACTGTATTAACTGAAGGTAAATAATTCCTTAAGACAAATTGAATACTGACATAACATGACTTGTCATTACTTAAATTGATCAGTTGTAGCAGAAGCGATAATGAATAATGAGGGAATGAGGACACAAGACGAATTTAAATAACTTTCACAGACACACACACACACACATTATTATCACAGAAATATCCAGACAAGGGAGTCTGCACTAGGGCATAAATTACGAAACCACAAAGATCATTTTAATATCTTTTTAAATTGGCGATCAGACATTTTCAATGAACTTTTTAATCCGCGAAATGTGAGGTTTTCTTACCTCGATTTTCCGAGGATTTCTGTTTTTTCCATCGAGAATCAACACTTCACAAGATACTTTCAGTTTTTTATTGTTATTCTAATAAAAGATAGTTAATCAGATTTTTATAAATATGTCGGACTCAGAATTCCTGAGAAATAAATTCATTTAACTCCTCACTAGTCTACTTATATAACGCAATTTTTTTAAGCTTTGTTCTACATATTACTCGTTTTCCCGTCGAATTGTCGTTATACTAATTGTCATTTCGACCAGTTGGTCTTTCGCCTAATTGTTTTCGACAAGTTAGCTTTCGAACAGTTGTCTTGCGGCAAACATTAGGCATACCCTCTCTCACACACACATTCTCACACACCGCAATAAATACATGTTATAGTGAACACAACGCTGTGATGACCATCAAATCCAGCCTTATCTTCGCTACATTTGGCGTTTTATTGAAGGGTAACTCTATAAACATTTCCAATTCTCTATAATTATCGGCGATCTAGTGCAACGGTAGAATTAGAATCTAAAATCTATGTTAATTGAATATCCAGGTATATAATGTATTCCTTCAAGACAGGTTAGACTGCAGAAATTTTTGTTGTATGGTAAACGGGATAAGAACATTTAGCAGAGTAGTAATGAGGTCAAATTATTTGGAAAAATTCAAAATAGAAAAAAAAACGGTGACACTATTATTGATTTTTAATCTTCAATACGACTGTATTTCACTAAAATGTGAATATGTGGAGCAAAATAGATCTGCTTGTAAAACATACTCCGTCATCTTGAACAATAAAATACATGTATTCAGTTATAAATCTAAATATATTCTAGTGGAGAGTAAATATGAGATAATAGATGAAATCCAACAATAAAAACAACCACCACAATAAAAAAAAACTATACTAATTTAGACTATTATTTTGTTCGATATTTAGCATCATCTTGAAGGATCACACTGAATATAAAAGCATATTACGGAGAAGAATTGATATATCAGATAGAATCCTAAGCTTTTTGTTCCATAATTTGCTTAGATGTCAAACATTCCCTACACTAATAGTTTCCCACCATTGCCTTTCTTTCCGCTGCAGGACACTTCCTTGATCAACCTCCTTAGCACCCTCACGAGGCATTGCTTGGAAGGTCGCGAAAAATATTCAATAATCTTTTGATCAATCCCCATCTGAAGACAACTGGCAGGCAAATCTTTCAGAAAATGCCGTATGCATATCCTTTATTGTTAAGATTATCAATAATCATTCCAAACTTATCTAATTACGGGTTTCATATGCTTGTGTATAAGAGTGTCGCATGTGATTGCATCTGGATAGACAAAACCAAGTCTTTAATGGCATCCTCATGGTTTATAAAAAGCTTAAAAATTTTCTTATGCCACCGTTTGCTGCTGAGCTTGACTGATGAAAATAAAAAGCTAGAAAGCTTTATTGCACAACGAGTGAAAAGAGTCATCTCCCAAAAAATTACACTCGTCAAAACTTTACGGAAGTGAGATATATATGCATAAGCATCAAGCTAATTAGTCGAGATATTCAGCGGCATAGCTGAGGGCAACAGCGAGTCCACTTAGATTGCATGAATTGCTATAGGCTTGATGCGATTAACAAAGCCCCGTCAACGATAATCCTCCGTCGCGTTTCCCGTGGAAGGCTAATCGAATCAGCAGCGGTCGAACTAAGTCAATGCCATGCAGTGGTTGGAGGAAGGAGAGACAGAAAGAATACTCACAAATTAGAAAAGGATTTGATCTGCTGAAACTCCTTTGAAAATTACATTCGCGAAAGGAGGAAGGGAAGTGGAAATCTATCGTTGACTGAAGGATTCATTAAGAGAATAATGGTGCTGGAAAAGGGAAGAAAGAAGTAACAAAGAAAACATGAGAAAACTTTCACAAGACACAAGTGCATTGTTTTTGTCTGGGAAATGACATGAAATGAAATTGCATTTCATAGAATGATAGCAACATTGATGCAAAGGGAGGGAGAGAATCCGCAAATAGAATGGGACACTTACAGTAGGTATAATCAGCTCTGAAAAATACACTGAAATTTCATATCTTAAGAATTAGAGAACCACATAGTATGCGAAATATTATAGATAGTATCATATTCAGTCATGTACATAGGAATATGTACGCATATAGGAAGGAGAGAGAGAGAGAGAGAGAGAGAGAGAGAGAGAGAGAGAGAGAGAGAGAGAGAGAGAGAGAGAGAGAGAGAGCTGCATCGCGTATCCATGACACACACTGAACCTTAACATGAAATGACACTGCTGCTTTTGAATAATACAACTTTTATTATTCGATTTAATAGAGAATGTGAACAATTTAAATGTTTTATTAAAAGATAAGATAATCTTAGTAACCAATACTATTAAAATTCTCCCCTTGTTCCGATTCGCACCTTTTTCATATACTCGTCTCTATTTCGATAAGCATCACTGAAATGAGAGAGAGAGAGAGAGAGAGAGAGAGAGAGAGAGAGAGAGAGAGAGAGAGAGAGAGACTCTTCAACTGGGTGTAACTGCTAATTAACAACTGAACTTTGAACAGTTCTTTTTACCCTGACAGGTTAATAGTAATAAAAATAATTGTCTCGACCCTTGTTTTCGCCAAACGTGTTTTCTCCCAACTTCTACAAAAGGTTTGATGATAGAAAACTTTCAAAAGGATTTGCAATGATCCAGTTCCCAACAAGTTATGAGTAGTATAGCTAGCCAGCTATACAATACTGGAGAACATAGCAAAATATAGGATAACGTTCTTAAGAAGAGATAAACACTAACTAAAACGGTAGAGATGAAGCTAAAATCATGGAAATTTAAAAAAAAAGGACACGCTACTTAATTTAGCCGGTAAATGTTAACGAGGCGACAAGGTTACTATATATCAAGGATATGTCTTTGAATTCTAACGTTTCCGGTTCTCCTCTTTATAGTTATAATTGAAGTCGTTAGTTGGTGTCATCTCTTTGAATTTTTAATGAACACTTTTTTGCAGTAATATTAAACTTCAATTTTTGTGAATATTTACATTGTTCTCTCAACTTTTATTCTACAGTGATTTTTTTTTTTTTTGGGGGGGGGGGGTAAATTTTAACGATTTTTGCTATATTACAGTATATGCTGATATTGAACATAGCACTGTTCGAAACGTCTCGTAATAAATTACGGCCTTTATGAGGACCATACGGTATGCCGTTTTATATTAATATATGTACTTTGTGAATAACCTTTATTTTCTCTTAGCTTCATTCTAAGAGCGAAGTTTTTCAAAATGAATGAAATTAATAAAGAACAATTTCCTTTCCATTTAATTTCTTCATAGTATCTAATTATTTTTAGGCTTTGTTCTTTATAATGAGTTTTTCGACGATTTGTCGTTACACTAATTATCAGTTAGACTAGTTTTTGACGAATTGGCCTTCGGCAAACTGTCTGCATACCATGATATATATATATATATATATATATATATATATATATATATATCATTATGTATACCTCCAAGTGCTCTTTAAATAAATCTATTATTAATATGAATATGATATGACTAACTACTGTATGATAATCTAAATAATCACAAAACAAAGGTAGAAAGCAAGAAACGTTCAAGTAAAATGGTCCAATAAAATTCATACGAGAGCCATTTCCCTTCCATTAATTTAACAGCATCAAAAAATGGCCACGTTTATTGTAAACTGTAGTCGAAGAACTTCTTGGGAATACAAAACACCAAAACGGAGCAAATTTCGAACTTGGGAAACTGGTGCAATCTATATCAAGATTCTGGAAGTTCTCCTTTCTGAGAGTGCTTGGCAACACAATTATTGTTGCAGTATTTGGAAATATTAATTCTTACCTTCTGTATACACTTGGATTTACATGCACTTTCCATTCAGTTCTTGACTACATGTTTTATAGCGAGATTATAGAAATTACATATAAAAAAAAAAGGAATTTTGAGTATTAATTCTGATCAATACAATGTATTTTCAAAACTAAGTTGAATAGCGGTATATAGTTATTCATTTTTATTCTAATACAGTCAACTAATGTTTTCTTTATGATTCATAAGAATTTGTTAAAAAAATTATAAAAACGTAAACAGCTTATACTGGTTAAATATATATATATATATATATATATATATATATATATATATATATACATATATACTTTTCACAATATTAGAGTAAGTCTTCATAAATGCTCCAAGACGAAAATATGCATGTTATAAAGGTAGAAGATTACACAGTAATGCAATTATTATAAGAATAACTTTGAAATTATGCTCTCTCTCTCTCTCTCTCTCTCTCTCTCTCTCTCTCTCTCTCTCTCTCTCTCTCTCTCTCTCTCTCTCTCTCTCTCTCTGACAAAGGTAGAAAGCAAGAAATGTTCAGTTTTGTATCTGTGTGCCGGTTAGTGATTACACTTTTGCGACCCTATAAATATCATGATTTAACGCGGATAACAAAAGGCTATCGAGTGCAATATAGCTACAAGTTTTCGTGAATAGTCAGTGATTAGTTTGAGGTCGGAGAAGTGGGATAAAACGTCGGCATAGAATAGTTATCTTGTGAATTACTAAAAATCTAATCAAGATGGCTATGTACAACACGGGCAAGGCTTGGAGAGACATCGCTGGACTCAGCAAAAATAAATTCCATGAGTTGGCGAAACAGGAGCTCGACCGTCTGATAACAGAGGTCACTAGTAACGTCAACCAATGTGACGGAAAAATATTCGCAGACATATTGAAACAATATGATCCAATAAACTGGAGCAAATCTGCGGAAAACATCAGCAAAATAATAGAAGAAATTCCAAAGAAAATCCAAGTGTTAAAGAGACTTATAAAGAAAGTCTACATCAATCAACACATTCCATCAAAGAACAATAAGAAGTCCAATATGGTGAATATGCTGATTGATGCAATGGGAAAAAGAATGCCAAAATGGTGTAATACATGTAAGATATGGTATTCCATTAATAATCCTCAACAATTGATTAGAAAATGTGATGCCTGTCATGTCCCAACACATCCCACATGTGCTGAAATACAGCAAAAAATAAAAAATAAAGACACAAAGGTATTCTGCTCAACATGCTTAGTCTGGATAGAAAATATAATTAAGTCGAGACTAAATCTGCAAATAGTTGAAGATAAAGAAGAGGAAGAAGAAGAAACAGAAGAAGAAGAAGAAGAAAAAGAAGAAGAAGAGAACAATGAACAGGATATGTGTAAGGATGCAGAAGAAATCATTGATATAACCTATGATGCCATCCAACAACATACTTATGAAGAAATAAATTACCAGATGGAAACAAATAATAGACCCAAGAGACTCTACCCGGACCTACATAATTTTAGGGAAGAGCAAGAACAAGAAAAAATAGAAAAGAAGGATATAGTCTGCAATATGCTGAAAAGAAGGAATTGCAGATTTGGCGAAAGATGCTACTACAAGCATCCAAAGATATGCCATAATTATGAAATATATGGTAAATGTGCGTATTTAGACGGATATGGAGACGAATGCAGAGATCTCCATCCAAAAATATGCAAAAACCTAAAAGAAGGAAAAGGATGCATTTACAACAAAAAATGTCGATATATGCATCCTGCAACCATGAATGAAAGTAAGAAAACTCAGCAAACTGAAAAGAAAAATGAAAGCAAAAAAGAAACAAAAAAAGAAACAAAAAAGCAGGCCGTGTATATACCGCGCTTTGAACCAAGAGCCCCAAGATATGAGGCCTTTCAACCCAAACCTGCACATTTAGAGCCCAACTACAAAGAATGCATCTATAATGCCAGGGGTTGGTGCAGATATGGGGACAGTTGCAGGTATACACACACAAATAAATATGAAGGCGAAAGAGCAAATATAATAGAAAAGTTGGATTTTTTAATGGCAGAATTCCGGGAAATGAAGAAAAGAACATCATATCAGAACAGGAAGGAAGCATGGGAGAATCCATATTATTACCAATATTAAATAATGGGGATGAAACACAAACCATAATAGTAATGAATGCACAGGGTTTAGTCACGAGTAACTCTAAAAGGAAAATAGAGTTCTTAGAAGAACTAACCCAAATTGAAAAAATAGATATATTAAATATAAGTGAAACATGGTATTCCCAAGAGACTGGCAGTGATGACCAGATAAAGGGTTTCCAAACTTATAGATCAGACAGAAAAAATAGGAATCAAGGGGGAACCGCAATATATGGAAGAGACATAAATCAAGGAAAAGTATGTGAAAAATACAGCAACACAGAATGTGAATTGATTGCGGTAGAATTTGAATTTGAAAACCTAATGAATATTGTAATTTACAGACCCCCAAACACTAAGGAGTTTGACATAATAATAGAAAAAATAGATGATATATGTAGAAACCATAAAGACTGGAATATACTCCTATCCGGAGATTTTAACTTTCCTTTCGTGGATTGGAAAGAACGGATAGAAGAAAGTGGTTGTATGTATACATATAAAAAAGATAGTAATAGTAGCGCAGAAGATAAGAGGCAATTTGAAAAGCTTCAAGATATGCTATTAGAACATAATATGCAACAAATAAACCACATTCCAACAAGAAAGGAAAATGTCCTAGATCTAGTATTTGTGAATGAGGTGAATTATGTTAAAGAAATAATAGTGTATAACACGGGAATTTCAGACCACAATGTCATAGAATTGATAGTTCATTCCAAAGCAAGTGATCACAGAATTAATAAAAGCACAAAACTTTGGGAAGGATATGGAAAATATAACTTTTACAGTAAGAATATAAAATGGTCAGAAATAAATGAAGAACTGAATAAAGAATGGAAAAATGTATTTATAAGTGATAATATACAGGTAAATACGGATATACTGTACAAAATACTGGAGAAAATTGTTGAAAAATATGTACCGAAAAAAAACAATAAACAAAAGACGTGCATACCAAGAGACAGAAGAATCTTATTTCAGAAAATTAAAAAGTGGAAGAAAAATCTTGCAAAAGAAAAAAATGTGTGGAAAATGAGGGAAATAAAATGTAAGATAGAAAATGCAGAACAAAAGATTATACAGTCGAAAGAAAATGAAAAAAGGGACTTAGAAGAAAGGACACTTCAAAATATAAAAAGAAACCCCAAAGTACTTTACTCCTATGCAAAAAAGATGAATAAAAGGAGAATAGAAATAGGCCCTCTAAGAATTGAAGGACGGCTAACGAATGAAAAAAAGGAAATATGCAACATATTAGCAGAAAAATATAAGAGTGAGTTCACGCCAAGAATTGCGAATGAGAATAATGAAACAGAAATGAGAGAAGAAAATGTTGAATATCTAACGGATATAGATATTAATGAAGCAGATATTGTCACGGCTATAAACGAAATTAAAAATGGATCGGCAGCCGGACCAGATGGAGTTCCAGCGATTTTGTTAAAAAAAACTGCAAACACTATCGCGAAGCCACTTGCAATACTGCTAAGACAGAGTATAGATATGAGCGAGATATATGTTAAACATAAATTAGCTTATATAACCCCTATCTTCAAAAGTGGATCAAGACTAGAGGCAAGCAATTATAGACCTGTTAGTCTAACATCACATATTATGAAAGTGTATGAGAGGGTAATTAAAAAGAAAATAATGAACCATTTGGTCAAAAATAATTTGTTTAATATGGGTCAACACGGTTTCGTACCTGGAAAAAGTACACAGACCCAACTGATAGCTCACTATGAAAACATATACAATAATATGATAAATGAAAAAGACACAGATGTGATCTATCTAGATTTTGCAAAAGCCTTTGACAAGGTAGACCATAACATATTGGAGAAAAAAATGAGAAAGCATAATATTGTGGGAAAGATAGGAAAATGGGTAAAAGAATTCCTGCAAAACAGAAAACAGATAGTGGTTGCAAATGACGAGAAATCAGATGAAGCCCAGGTAATATCTGGTGTGCCCCAAGGTACGGTATTAGCTGCACTGCTATTTGTTATTATGATCTCAGACATAGACTGTGATGTTGAAAACTCCGTAGTGAGAAGTTTCGCCGATGACACAAGAATAAGTAGAGAAATTACTTGTGATGAAGATAGGAACTCACTACAAAGAGATCTAAACAAAATATATGAATGGGCGGAGATAAATAGGATGGTATTTAACTCCGATAAATTCGAGTCAATAAATTATGGAAACAGAGAAGGAATGGTGTATGCATACAAGGGACCTAATAATGAGACAATCACAAACAAGGAAGCAATTAAAGACCTTGGTGTAATTTTAAATAGGAATATGTTATGCAACGACCAAATAGCAACACTGTTGGCTAAATGTAAAGCAAAAATGGGAATGTTATTCAGACACTTTAAAACAAGAAAAGCTGAACACATGATTATGCTTTACAAAACTTATGTGCGTAGTACACTCGAGTACTGCAATGTGATATGGTACCCACACTACCAAAAGGATATTGCGCAAATAGAGAGTGTACAAAGGTCCTATACTGCTAGAATAGAAGAAGTTAAGGACCTTGATTACTGGGAAAGACTGCAATTTTTAAAACTATACAGTCTAGAAAGGAGAAGAGAACGCTACATGATAATACAAGCATGGAAGCAAATAGAAGGAATTGCTGAAAACATCATGGAGCTTAAAGTATCAGAAAGAGCAAGCCGAGGTAGATTAATAGTGCCAAAAAGCATTCCAGGTAAACTGAGAAAGGCGCACAGGACATTAATCCACTACGCACCAGCATCGATAATGCAGCGACTATTTAATGTGCTGCCAGCTCATCTAAGAAACATATCAGGAGTGAGCGTAGATGCGTTTAAAAATCAGCTCGATAAATACCTAAGATGCATCCCAGACCATCCAAGACTGGAAGATGCAAAATACACCGGAAGATGTATTAGCAACTCTCTGGTGGATATACGAGGTGCCTCACACTGAGGGACCTGGGGGAACCCAAACAAAAAATAAGGCAATAAGGCAAAGACGTATCTTGAATTTGCATAACAATGTGTAAAGTATTAAACCAATTTGACTGTGCCAGCAGACCGCTTACTTTACTTAGGAACACCAAAGGCTATTTTCAGCCCTTAAAAATTAGGCCAACAAGAAGAGAATACTGGCGATTTGAACTTGGGCATCACGAACTAAGCGTAATGAGTAATAGGATAAGTCGGGCTTTATATGAAGTGCAAAGTTCTTTCCAAGTAAATACGAGTTCCGTACATTTTTGTGTCCAGTATTGGTATGAAATATCAAATGATAGAGAGATGAACTATATCTAATGATCTATCTACATGTACGTATATGTACAGTTAGAATCAAAAGAACGCCGACACTCAGGGGAAATCTTTCGTCAGATGTCTCTAGTGTTCCTATGACAAAACAGACAACGAGTTGCTCCTCTTACTACTGCTACGAAATGGGAGGAGCCTTCTCCAACCTAGGTGAATCAAAGACAGTAAAGGGCTGTCTTTGTTAGCGCAAGCATTGAGATGTTGCAAATCAAGTTGCCATATTTCATTCTCAGTTATCATTTGACGTCTCAAATATCCACCACAAATACTGAATACACAAACACACACACACACACACACACACACACACACACACATATATATATATATATATATATATATATATATATATATATATATATATATACATACATACATTATGAACTCACAAAATTATGTAGAAAATCTTGGAGTGTCGTAGCTAAACAATTCCTACCGTTAACAGCTATATTTGATTGTTTTAACATTAGTCTTGTTCAAGTTACCGATGAACGAAAAAAGTCATTTCAATTATGTTTCTATGTTAAAAAATATTAATAAAAACACCATACATGAGTTATACCCACATAAAGGACGTTCAGAGAGAGAGAGAGAGAGAGAGAGAGAGAGAGAGAGAGAGAGAGAGAGAGAGAGAGAGAGATCAAATGGTTTGAGCTTACTCTAGTTAATGAAGTAATGTAACAGCACATAAACTCCTTTCTAGACATTTATTCATATCAAAATATTGTTTGT
>NC_090727.1:109978041-109983041 GCF_036898095.1 Palaemon carinicauda | reverse complement strand
CTTGAACCCTGAAGAGATGAACATGTGGTTGGCCCTAGCAGAGTTCCCATACTCTAATTATACTGAGACACACCCAATTTTCAAATCCGGACACTATGTAACAGGAGCAGTCGTCTTCAAGAAGTGGTACTGGGAAACGGGATAGATAATATATGATTAACCATCCAAGTTAATCCTAGGATTAGAAAGACTTAGAAAGGAGATAAATCGTATCAATTAGAAATATTAATAAAAACCAAAATTAAAAGTTCACGCTCAGTTTTTAAACCGACTTAAATGCATCCCTGGGTCAAGGCTAAGCCCTCTGGTTAATTCGGATCATAAGAAAAAATAAATCTATAGTGAAGACAACAGCACCAATTAGTCTATATACATAGCAAAAAAATATTATATAATTGCATCGACAGGAACTAGCCTCAAAAACACTTCCAGTTCCGCTAGAGAAGGTTTGAATCAAACAATTCAAACTGAATTTTGTCAAAGATGAAGCCCCTAACTCACGACTTTTAAAGCTGTTATGTAATGACATGGATGCTGCTCATCATTCGCTTCTTTTTTCACACAAACGTCCGTTGGTTGTCAATGGGAATTGTAATTGAGCGAATATTTGAGCTTGGAGACGAACTCAATGTTTTTCGAAGTTCAAGGTAAGACTGACTTTTTGGCCTGGATGAATGAGGAAGTATGGATCTTGCGTCTTGCCTATTTGGTTAATATAATTGATCAGCTGAATAAACTAAATCTTCAGATGCAAGAGAGGAATACAAATATGATAAAATTCATAGATGCCTTGAAAGTTTTTATGAGCAAGCTTGAAAATTGAAAGGTCAATACAAAAAAAATTACCAATGTTTGAGAAACTGGAATCCATTCTTGATGCGTGTGTTGAAGATAAGGTGCTTCTACAATTTTGAAAAAGTTTACAGCACTGGAAAATTAATTAAGCTGATATTTTCCTGAACTTAGTGATGAGGAAGATTTAGTCAAATTCAGTTGAAAAAGTCCCTGATGATTGTCAAGATGAACTCCTGGAGCTAAAAACTGACTCGGGAGTAAAGATGTTTGATGAAAAATCAATAATGTAATTTTGGCCGCTGATATGTAATTCCTACCCAAAAGTGTCAGATATAGGTATCCGTACATTGTAAATTAAAACGAAGCAAAGCAATAGATTAGAGGTAGCAAAAGACCTGTGTTATGCCTTTTCAAGCACTCCTCTGAATATTTTCCGAATTGGCTAAGAAAAAGCAATCACAGATTTCGTCATCTGACGAACCGCCATCTTCTGAATTAAGTTGATTACATATTTATAATAGCTTGTTTTTCTACACCTTTTTAAATTCCATTAGCTTCAGTCTGGCCTGTTATGTAGTTTATCAAAAAACTAAAAAATAAAGATTTTACTCTTATTCAAATTTTATATATCCATAATTATTTTAAATTTGTACTGATTTGTGAAATTAATTAATTACTATCTTGAAATTTTCATCTTCGCGATAATATTTCTCACATGGCATAAAAATAAGCGTAAAAAAATGTAGACAGCTACTAATGCTAAGGTGGGATAATCTTCATTACACAAAAATTAAGGTTGCCTAAAAATATATGTTCTCTTCCCCTAACACAAATCATTTATTTTTGCTGGTTTATGAGAAACAAGTGGTCCACTGGCCTCATATCACCTTCGCCATCTTCTTGCTCAAAAAAAAAAAAAAAAAAAAAAAAAAAAAAAAAAAAAAAAAACACCGCTCAACCTCAATTACTTTTATAGACGAAGCTCGTTTAAATAAATATCTGAATTATCTGGCGGTGAACACCATACAATTCGTTTTTCCTCATCACTGCAGAATTCAAAAAAGGACGTTTACACAATTAAGATTATCTTTAATGATTATGAAAATATTTATACTTGCATAAGATAGATATAGGGAAACTACGAATTCCTCACTCATTTTAGGCTAAAAATCACCATTTTTATGTAACTGACTAAAACTAACATTCGGTTATTAAGAATATCTTGTTATTAAATAAAGGTATTACAGCAAATACGGGCTCTTGCTTCTAAAACAGTCCGCAACATAGTAACGAATTGGAGGATTGACATAATACTTTAGTAGATGTTCAAACCGTTTGTGAAGCCCAAATTGTTTGGTCTATTTTTCAAAATATCTGATAAAAGAAAGAGGGCTACCAACCAAATAAAAGAAAAAGAAAAAAAAGTATTATCTTTAATAAGCATAAACATCAATTCGATTTGTTTTGAATTTCAGTGTTGGTACATGCGTAGCTATGCACAATACTGTTTGCACCTTTCAAAAATAGTGGAACCTTTTGTTCCAAAACTCTTATTTATCTCATGACTAAACGGTCAATTGATAAGTGTTTCAGAAGAATCCTGGTAAAATTCATCGACTGTATGAGCTTGACCATGCCCTTAATTACAGCTGAACAGTAATTTTTTCCTCTCTCATCATTAACCAAATTCTTTTGATTAATTTTACATTTACCGTACTCATATGCATGCATTTACATTACTTTTTATAAGAGTTCATTCACTTATTTCAGAACACTATTACCTTGCCCCTTTCATACTTCCTGTATCTCTCCTACCCCAAATAGTACTTCATAGAGGCTTAACCTTATTGTTTTATTGCTCTTCAAATAACATTAATGACATCTTTACTTTAATCCTCGTGTCAAGAAAATTCTAATTCATCGGGTCAAATGATTTACAAGTAATCTTTGTAAATGATTTCAATCTCGAATTTCACCAGCAAAGTCAAGTCCTGAAAGAATAACAAATGACTCAGCATTACAAATCCCCTTTATAGGAGAGAGAGAGAGAGAGAGAGAGAGAGAGAGAGAGAGAGAGAGAGAGAGAGAGAGAGAGAGAGAGAGAGAGAGAGAGAGAGAGAGAGAGAGAGAGAGAGAGAGAGAGAGAGAGAGAGAGAGAGAGAGAGAGAATCATTGCCAAGAGGGATTATTTCACCGAAAACTTGGTAAATATGGAGACACTAGTTTAGTTATCCTCATTTGAGAGGAGATACTTTTCTGAGTATGGAATGAACAAGAGAAGAGAAGCCATTCTTCCTTTGTTTGTTCGCCTAGTTAGTTTTGTGTCTTAGATCACAAGAGGAACTCCCAAACAGAGGACGGAGATCATAAGTCTAAAATAGCTAAACAGGCCTCCTTCACTAATGTTGACTTTGTCTACGTCTTTTCAAACGCGGCATATTTACAGAAATACGCAACTCTACACATAGAAACATTCACAGAAATAAGACTACACAACTCGCCCACTTTTATGTTGGTGGCCTAACTAGTGAAGATGTATATGAATAGTTTATGAGCTTATTAGGTATGTACTTGCATACATACACAATGAATACACAAATTATACATATATATACATATATATATGTATATACATATATATATACATATACATATATATATATACACACACACACACATATATATATATATATATATATATATATATATAATATACATATACATACATATATATATATACATACATATATATATACATACATATATATATATATATATATATATATATATATATATATATATATATATAGTATATATGCTGTGCTTGAAAGAGACACGCTATAAATAGATGAGCTTCAAGAACGACGGCCTTTCATGGTTTTAATAAGACTTGTGATCTAGTCAGACACTGACTTCCTTTCACCGATATTAAAGGACTCCGCCACACTGATAGTGGACGAGAGAGAGAGAGAGAGAGAGAGAGAGAGAGAGAGAGAGAGAGAGAGAGAGAGAGAGAGAGAGAATACGACCTATGAGAAGAAAGAATTTAATATTTTTCTTTTATTAAGACCATTGTTTATATATCGAAAAACCTTCATCAAACATTTACTATTTGAAATGTAATAGAATTTTTTGTTTTACATAAATAACCTTTACCTAAATTATCGTTATTGCTTCGATTATTGTGGATTCCGTATATCCTATCTTTATAAGAAAAAAATATAGTCGGTATTCTTTACGCGTCCGTTTGTTTCCCATTTAATTCAGTCTGTCTGTCTGTCTGTCTGTGTCAGGCCAACAATCACAGTAATACTTTTTTTTTTTTTAACCAATTTTCTCGAGCGTTCTCCCTTTTATAAAATGTATTATAAAACACGTTTGGTAATTCTTATACATTTTCTGTAACACACATTTGCTTACTCTGTTCCTTCCCATAACAAATAGGAAGTATTGGAATTGGATTTAGATTTACGAATTTGTGCTATACAGTATAGCTGGGCCATTTAAAGCCATTCAGCGCCCAAGTCCAACCGAGGAAAACCCTGCAGCTAAACTATGAAGTAAACGTAAAGAAAAGATGTTGGAATGGAGGTAAAGTAGAAGGATATAATTCAAGTGCATCTAGAGGCAGATGGAACACTACAAAGACACTTTAGTAATGCCAACAGTGCACCGCGTGAGGTTCACAGCTGGCACTACCCCTACGTAGGCAAGATATATCTGGCTTTCATGAAGAATACAACTCCAAGACTGGCTTATCAATGCTAACAGACTAACGAGCATGATAAACAGTAACTTGAATTGTTTAAGAACACATTACTGTAAACTCTGCTAATCAAGTGGTTGTCTAGCTGATGTCCTAGCCATTCATATGATACATCTACACAATGTTTGTTGTATCTTAAACACCTAAATGGACCTGCACTCAAGCTTCCTACGCACATACAGTGCAAGAGAAGTAGGTACATGGGAACCTCTGGTCGAGTCTCCTATATTTTGAATTCTGCTTTGAAAATAAATAGGTGTCGAAGTCACAGCTCATTTGCTGAACGTGGGACACGAAGTCCCTGAATTCGGGCTTGTGATTGGAGGCCAGATGCTCGCCATTAAAGTAAACTCACGTACTTATATAAAGAGATTATTTACAAACCAAATGTTGTCAAGAATCATTTAACTTTAATTTACCAGCCATAACTTTTAGTGAC
>NC_090727.1:109950541-109960541 GCF_036898095.1 Palaemon carinicauda | reverse complement strand
GCCCCCCTTGGCAGTGAAGTTCCCACGGCCCATGCCGAGATCAAAGTGGTTATCGAAGGGCTATTCACCTTGTTAGAAGAACCTGAAGAACTTGGAGACGAGACTGAATGGTTGGCATTCGTATCGGAACATTCTGGAAGGCAGACAAGTGGTGGTTGGACACTGTGTGCTGAGAAGGTTAGTTTCGTCTCCAGGGTATGAAGAGTAAGTATTCGTATTGGAATATTATATTGTAAGAGTGAATATATAATAAGGGTTAGGACCTTAAAATCTCCATGAACCATAGGGAAGGGGATAATAAAACTATGACAGGCATGTATTTCATAGTAAGTAGGAGCGGATTGAGACGCACAAGTAATAAAATAGGAATTTTATTTCACAATTGCAGAAATTAAATGAATTGCAGCAATAAGTAGGGTTAATTTACAGTAAATTATAATGTACATAGTAATAAAGACTTGCTCTAGAATCTGAAAGGGAATTTCAAATTTATTAGTAGGCACTCGTTCTCGAGGAACGTCAGTCTTTAATTAAAACACATCATGCTCTAGGCATGCGGCACTTGTGTGACGACTATGACATTTCACCTGGGATAAGAACAGTTATAAGAAAGCACTAAGTGTTTTCGACATCACTATGCATCGCTCGAGGGTCAACATAGGCACCCGAAGAGTTAGAGTCCCAAGTAACTCGCTGTTCTATGCAGAGTTAGGTGCAGGTTTCATAACACTACCTGCGGCTACCACAAAATGTTTGACTTCGTGCACTTGTTTCGCATAATGTTTGAAGAAAACACGCGAGGACTTCCAGCCTGTGAAGCTTTTAAGGCTTTCGAAGTCCATACTCTGAAAGAAATTCAGAGACGATGCAACTTTTCTAGGATCGTGACCGGCGGGTGTACTGTCAGGATCCGCTCTGCGAATGAAGTAGGTGATTTTCGCTCTTAGTTGTTTCAGTGACAGGTCGCTGCCCGATGTTTCTCCTTTGAAGAGTTGGCCTCCACCAAAGTTCGAAGTTCTGCGAAGATAGACCTTGAGGCTCTCTACTGGGCATAGAGAGGCATCTTCCTTCAGGGGGCATATTCTCCAGGGGCCCCATCTTTTGGTGGGTAATTCGTTTTTGGCGAGAAACGTCGGATCCGGGGAGAGGGTAATGTCTCCTGAATCAGTAAACAGGATATGACCCTCTTCTCTTGACAACGCCACTATTTCGCTGACTCGGGCTCCTGAGGCAAGAGCAAAGAGAAATATAACTTTCTGAGTCAGATCCTTGAGAGGGCATGAATCATTATCCAAGTTGGAGGCGAAATGGAGCACCTTGTCCAATGACCAGGAGATCGGTTTCGGTGGGGGTGCTGGGCGTAGACGAGCGCATGCTTTCGGCAGTTTATTGAAGATGTCGCTGGACAGATCAATTTGGAAGGCATACAATAGTGGTCTAGTCAAGGCCGATTTGTAAGACAAAATCGTATTGGCTGCTAATCCCTGTCCATGAAGGTGAATGAAGAAGGACATGCAGAAATCAATTGTGATTTCCTTAGGATTTTTTGTCTTGACGAAAGAGACCCATTTTCTCCAAGATGATTCGTATTGCCGTCTTGTGGATTCGGTCTTGTATTCCTCGAGGAAGTCTAGACTTTTCTTCGAGATCCCAAACCTCTTCTTTGCGGCTAGGGAGAGAAAATCATGAGATGAAGGTCCTTGATTTTCGATGATGAAGTGAAGACAGTCGACTTCTGTACTTGTTGGGAGAGAACTGGGCCCGGGAGAGGGATCAGCTTGGGCTGCAGCTCCAGGACCAGGGGGGTACCAGTTGCTCCGGGGCCACTTGGGAGCCACTAGGACCGCTGTCCCTTTGAAGGTTCTCAGCTTGGAGAGGACTTTCAGCAGAAGGTTGGTGGGAGGGAACAGGTAGATCTTGGACCATCTGTTCCAGTCCAGTGACATGGCATCCACTGCTTCTGCCTTGGGGTCCTCGTACGGGGCCACATACCGAGGAAGTTGATTGTTGTCGCTCGTTGCGAAGAGATCGATCTGAAGTTCTGGGACTTGGTGAGATATGAAGGAGAATGATCTTGCGTCTAGAGACCATTCCGACTCTATCGGGCTTGTCCGAGATAGAGCATCCGCTGTCACGTTGCGGAATCCTTGTAGGTGAACTGCAGACAGGTGCCATTTCTTGTTCTCTGCCAGACGGAAGATTGGAAGAAGCACCTGATTTATCTGGGGCGATCTTGAGCCTTGGCGATTGAGACATCGAACTACCACCGAGTTGTCTAGGGTTAGACGAATATAGATCGAGGGAGGCGGGGAGAGTTTCTTCAGAGTTAGAAGGACCGCCATGGCCTCCAAGATGTTGATGTGAAACGTCTTGAACAGGGGAGACCATGTGCCTTGAGCCTGTTTTTGGTGGGAGTGACTTCCCCAACCCTCCAGCGAAGCGTCCGTGTGGATGTTGAGTAATGGAGGTGGGTGTTGAAGAGGAATGGACCTTTTCAGGGCCTTTGCTTCCGACCACGGCTTGAGGAGAAGTCGAAGTCTGTTTGGGAGCCGTCTCTTGAGGTCTCTTCGAGCGATGGATGCAGAACGTCTCCAGACTCCCGTGGCATCCTTTAGCTGTGCACGAAGCACTGGGTTTGTTACTGAGGCGAACTGTAGAGAGCCTAGAACTCGTTCCTGCTGGCGTCTTGAGATCCGCTTGGATTTCAGTAGTCGCTTGACAGACCCTGCTATTTCCTTCCTTTTCTTCTGGGGGATGGAAAGGCGGTGTGACTGAAGGTTCCATTGGATTCCTAACCATTGGAACTTCTGAGCTGGAGAGAGGCGAGATTTCTTCACGTTTATCTTGAATCCCAGGTGTTCTAGGTACTGGGTGACTTTGCTGCAGGATTTTAAACAATCCTCGGGCGATGGAGCCCAGACTAGCCAATCGTCGAGGTAGGCCATCACCTGGACGTCTCGGAGGCAGAGCTGTTGTACTATGGCGTCCGCCAGCTTTGTGAAGATCCGAGGGGCCACATTGAGGCCGAAGGGCATGGCCCTGAAGGCGTAGCTTTTCCTTTGGAGTCGAACGTGCCAGTAGGCATCCGCCAGGTCTATGGAGACCGTGTAAGAACCTCGAGGCAGAAGGGTCCTTATTTGTTGAAGAGTCAGCATCTTGAACTTGTCGTTCGCTATGAACTTGTTGAGGGGGGATAAGTCCAGAATGACTCTGAGTTTGTCGGAGTCTTTCTTGGGGACACAAAACAGTCTCCCTTGGAACCTGGTGGACTTTACCTTCCTTATCACCTTCTTGTTCAAGAGATCTAGGACATATTCTTCCAGAAGGGGGGTTGATTGTTGGAAGAATTGCTGGAAGGTTGGGGGTGGTTGAGTCCAACTCCAGCCTAGACCCTTCTTGACGATGCTGTGTGCCCAGGGATCGAAGGTCCAACGATCCTGGAATTGGCGGAGTCTTCCTCCCACCGGAAGCACTTCATTGCTTCTGATGTCCCGAGGGCTTACTGCCTCGGCCGCTAGCTCCCTTTCCTCCTCTGCCTCTGGAGGGACGGCGAGACGCGTCTCTGCCTGCACCTCTGCTTGAGCCTCTACCTTTGGGACGAAAGGTAGTCGTCTGTTGCTCGAAAGCAGGGGTGAAAACCGGTGACTGTGACAAGACCGGTTGGGTGACCAGCTGAAAGGTCTGCTGTGGCTGAGCTGCCACTTGGGGAGTAGCGGGTCCCGGAAACTGTCGTCTCTGTTGACGTTGCTGGGGTTTCTGTTTGGAGGATTTCCTCTTAGGTTGAGGTCCGTCGTCCTGAGAGGATTTCCTCTTCTTTGACATGCCCCACTTGTGGAGAAGGTTCCTGTTCTCCGTGGCGGCTTTGTCGGTGATCTCCTTCACGAGGTCAGAAGGAAAGAGGTGTTTACCCCAGATGTTGGAGGAAATCAGCCTCCGGGGTTCGTGTTTCACAGTGGCACCTGAGAACACGAATTCTCGACAGGCTCTCCGAGCCTTCATGAAGTGGTACATATCCTTCACCAGGGTTGCCATGTGGGATTTGGCGAGTACCATGTAGTGGTCTGGTACTCTGGTGTCACAAGCCATGATATCGAGTTGGACCTGGTGGGACATGGATGCTGCAAGCCTCTCCTTCGTATCTTGTACCCGACGAAGGAGGTGGTCGTTGAGTTTCGGGAGGTCTTCGTTAAACTGACGTCCGGCTACGTCAGGATCTAGCTTTCCCACCACGAAAGTATGCTGGATATCCTTCCAGTGTCGAGCGTCGGGGGGAGTCACTATGGAGAAGGGTCTGCACTCCTCCAGTGCAGGGCAGGCTTTTCCCTCTTCCACAGCCTTGAGGCACGCAGCGAAGGCCTTTTCCATAAAGGGAAGGACTGCATCGTCGGGTGCAACGTAGGTAGGGTGCTTCTTGCTCAGGGCCGGAAGCTTAGAGCAGGTAAAACCCCTACTTTTAAATGTATTGGCTAGCATAGCCTGGGCCTTCGCGAGATCGAACACTATCTCCTCCTTGGGTTCGGTCTCTTCTTTAGAGGCAGGTTCAGAACGGAGCCGGACGTAACAGTCCGGGTAGGCCTCGAAGTTTGGGAAGAACTCCACGTCTTCCAGGGGGACCGTGCCGATCTTGTCGCTGAAGAAGATCCTGCCGGTCGCGATAACCATATGCTCAGCATACCTCCAGGGGTTGGCGTGTGAGCATGCAGGGATATCCTTAACCGAGATCTTCTTCGGTTCTTTGGATCCCATCATGGACCTGATGAACTCCTGATTTTCTTTCAGCCTGTCGTCCATAATGGCTTTGATCATCCGGAACATCTCTTGGGCGGATGGAATGGGTTCCGGGGTAGCGGAGGTAGACGGGAGAGACACTTCCGTTGGTGTAGGAGTAGGGGCGGTGATGGAAGGAGGAGCGACCTCTTGCTCCGACTCGGTGTATTCCACCTGGTCCTCTTCATCTTCCGCACCTTGGGCCATAAGGGTCTTCTCCGTGTCCTCCGAAATATCCAACATGTGTTCGTCGTTCTCGGAATCCAGGTGGCACTCGTGCATGGACTGGGCCATGACTACGTCTGGTTCCACCGTAATTTGGACAGTGGGGATCAATTCTTTGGGCACCACAGAATCGGGGGAGGCCTTTGGGAACAGAAGGAACCTCATTTCTTCAGTGGCCAGGTACGGTCCGGTGGCATTCTTCTGGAAGCCACGCACCCACTTGCGTAGCTTATCCCGAGAAGTGTCCCTGACCTCCGCTGAGGGAGGATTATGGAAGGCATCGACTAGGCGAGCCTGGCAGACCGTACAGTTCAGCGGGTCCCAGAATTTCAAATCCCCTTTCTTGTTAGCACAAGGGGCGTGAGTCCTACAAGCCGTATGCCCGTAGAAGTGCGAGCGTTTCACAGCGCAGAAGTCGAAGTCACACTTCATCTGCTCCTCCTGTGGAAGAAAGAGAAAATGAGTATGGGGGGAGTCATAAGAATGGCTCTTAAACTAAGTTAATATTAATCATTAATTTTAACTTGATAAAGGGTGTGATGCACAGAGGATTGAGATAGGAAAGGAACATACTCCGTGCATCCCGCCCGGCTGGTTACCGTAAGCTTCATCCTTGGACAATCTGAGGTGACCGAAGGCACAGGATAGAATTTCAGTAGAAGTCCATAGGGCAGATGGAATTCTATGGGAATTGTCAAGGATAAGGTTGGGACTGAGGCCACTCAGTCCCAAATCAGGGGCTAAAGGATCCCAAAGGGTAACGGCTTCCGGCAACCAGCAACGCTAAGATACACGCAGCATGCTGGAAATCTGTAAAATGCAAGAAGACAGCATGATTACCAATAGAACAGTACTAAGATACTGATCCATTTACGTAAACAAGCCATCTGGTTGCAGTGTAGGGCTATCAATATCAGATGATAGCTAGTAGAAGGGGGTGCAAGTCGTCTTGACGCCTCCGGAAGGTCCCGGCAGAACGCCGGCACGCCGGAGGCCGCTCCAGCAGAGTTTCTGGCATTAGGACAGACAATATAAAGTCAAGAGTAATACCAGGGTGGCGGCCGCCGGCACAGCGGCGGCACGCCGGCAGAGGGAGCGGCGGCTCCGGCAGCCGGAGGTTGCCGGATTGGTGACAGGAACAAGGATGGTTATAGCAGAACCGGACTGCCGGCAGTGGATGCCGGCACTCCGGGGGCCGGCCGGCGGGCGGACGACCAAGCTATGAGGAAGGGGGAGAGCCATCGGCTGGAAGCCGGCGGCAGGCGGAAGTCCCCCGGCACACGGAGGACTGGCGGCCAAGGGGATATGGAATGAGTCACCAAGGTAGGAGGTGGGTATCACCGACAGTGGAGGCGGCAAGGCACCGGCACCCGGATAGTGAAAGAGACAGAGGGAGGGATGTAGGGGGTCCGGCCATGGACTCCCAGACATCCCCCCTGAGTGGGTGTACCCATGATAGAGGCTGACTCTATCACCCAGAAGCAAGGGCCGCAGAGGACCGGGAGCTAAGGTAGCCCAAGGGAGGGCTAGGGGACACCCAAAGGGGGGGGGGGGTGAGACCCCTGCATACAGAACACATCCAGTGGCTAACCCCATAGGACACTATGAAGGGTATATGTACCAGAGCGGACTGTACACAAAAGCTCAAGGTAGCCGTATCACTCCACCCTAAGGAGGAGTTGTAGGACAGGGGACAGATAGGTATAGACTAACCTAAGTATAGGCTAGGCCATACAAGAGATAGGTGGGGAGGGGAGAAGAGAAGGGTCTTCCATGGAGGGGGTTCTGTACCAGAGCGGCCACTAAGGAAGGGAGGACACTCCCTAGCCTAAGGTAAGGCAGCTTGACTGAAAACGGTGCATGGGTATAGTTTCAGCAAGGGACAGAATTAACCCCTCCAAAACCTAACCTAGAGCAGGGATGTACGTCCTGAACTAGGAAGGATTGAAGACATATCGCTATCGCAGGAAAGTCATAGACCTAGTCCTAGCAATAGAGGAAGGACTAGCCGTTCCTCACTCTCAGGCGCAACCCTAAGGGGGGTTCATTCCCTTAGGGAGGACAGAGAGGCGATAATTTACTCTGATAAGAGCTTGATCCTCTTACGTGGTAGGGGGAGCAAGGCTACACAGAGGGAATGCCCAAGGGCAGGGGGATGAAGGAAGCATATAGGGGTCCTACATGTAGGTTAGGTTAGAAAGACACACTAACTAACCTATCCCCTATATGGTCCCTGAAGGCGAAAACACTTGCATCACAGTCAATAGTATTGTAAAATAATGCCACTATCTTCATAAGTAAGCCTAGGATCACTGATAAATATCATGCATGAACACTGATATAGGCGCTCTGGCCTGGGGGCTATAGTAGCCAACTGGTATGGGGTCAATCGATGACCGGTAAAAAAGCGTCAAAACACGATATAAAAGTTCCTAGCTATGAAGACTAAATAAACTAATATTATCGATTAGTAAATAAGGCCGGAAGCGTTGTTGAGGCTAACTAAATAAGGCATGCAGAACAACAACGACGCCATAAAATGGCGGGTCCGGTTGAGGCACAGCTCTGCCACAAAACATCAAATATCTCGAAAAGTAAAATTTACTTTACGGTCAGAGCTTAACTAAACAATACTGAAACCTTGTACTCAACTTTCCAGAAGAAGGCGAGGCCGAAGGTAGCGACATGATGAAGATGCAAGTCGATAAAGTGAGCACAGGGAAAATCCGTCTAAGTAAGGCGAGCTACTGTACAAAGGATGAAGACGGACGTGACGTCATTCAGCAATGGCGCCCGTTTGTTTACGTCTCGAGTACCAAAAGTAGCCACGGACGAGATTAGCTGTGGAACGGCTCCCAGCTATTCTCCGCCTTTACACACCGAAGGTTAACTCTGTTCGGGGTGTAGATAGCTATGTGGCGCGTTAATACATGCGTCCCCTGTTGATATACGATGTCTTAAAAGGGAGACCTTTAGGATACTCGCTCCAGAAGTTAGAATTCTGTGATAACCTGTGGTTAAATTCTCTGGGAATATCTTAGTAGTTATTTACCCAAGGAAGCTACCAAAAAGGAACCTTCCATCAGGACGCCATGGCTTGAGCCCAAAAATATATATATATCATCTATACCTATTGATGCAAAGAGCCTAGGTTAGATTTCGCTAATCGTCTCGATCTTGAGCTTAAATCAACCCATCGTTAATCATCTCCTATAGATAAATGGATAAAGCAGACGAAAAAAATCAAAATAATATCACAGAAGACGTGTATTAAATAAACATATGCAAAAAGAAACATTCATATTTTTATTGTTTTTCCCTGAAGTCCCCATAGTCCAGTGTGAAATTTTTGCTGTACGTGGCGAAGAAGAGCAAGAGCTACGAAGGAATCTTGGACAAATCTTCGCACTCTTTTCTAAGTCTTCATTTATCTCCATTTGTTACATCTATTTTCATTCAAAATCTTTTATATAGTTGTGATAACAATAATGGAATTATCTGAAGACTATAGCCATCCCAAATACAACTCTTCGAATCGTGTTGAAAATCAAAATCTTCCAAATGTCTAAGGCGGAAAAGATGATTTTTACGCTGAAACGAATTTGTTATCTTCAAAGATTTCCCTTTTTTTCCTTCGTTTATTTTGCTCCATTTTCGTAGTTTTATCAGATTGGAGAAAAGAGAGAGAGAGAGAGAGAGAGAGAGAGAGAATATGTAGGCGCCAAAAGGATGCAATGAGAGAGAGAGAGAGAGAGAGAGAGAGAGAGAGATAGAGAGAGAATATGTAGGCGCCAAAAGGATGCAATGAGAGAGAGAGAGAGAGAGAGAGAGAGAGAGAGAGAGAGAGAGAGAGAGAGAGAGAATGTGTGCGTCAAAAGGATGAAATTCTTCTCTGCTCCAGAAAAAGAATTCTCTTATGAAGACTTCGTCATTCTTTTTCTTAAGTCGGATTGAAGAAATTAGGATATCTTTCAGATCCTTCAATATTCTCTACTGCGTAGTTTCTGCTTTATTCTGCATAATCTTCGTTTTTTGTTGATTGTAAAATGATCAAGGACTTATTATCAGTTCTCATATTCGGATGCTTTCATCCTTCTCTACAATAGAAGTATATCAAATAAACAAATACAAAAAGAAACATTGAAATTTTTATTGGTCTTCTCTCAAATCGCCATAATCCAGTGAGAATTCTTTGCTAAACGTGGTGATGGATTCGCCTCTCGCCTCCATCATAAAACCTAAAGACCAAACTCGGGCAAGAGCAACGAAAGAATCCTGGACAAAATTTTGCAACCTTTTCCAAGTCCTCATTTATCTCCGTTCATTCTCTATTAGTTCCGTCCATCTTCCATTTAAATTTTCTAGATAGTAGTGATGATAATTATTGAAACATCTGAAGATTAAAACAATACCCAACACCACTCTTCGATTCGTGTTGAAGATCAAGAATCTTCTAAATGTCTTCGGCGGGGAAGATTATTCTTACGCTGAAACGAATTTGTTCTCTTTCAAGCTTTCCCTTTTTTCCTTCGTTTATTTTGCTCCTTTTTCAGAGTACTATCAGATATAAGAGAGAGAGAGAGAGAGAGAGAGAGAGAGAGAGAGAGATATGTAAGCGTCGAAAGAATGAATTTCTCCTCTGAAGACTTTCTAAAAATACATCGGGAGCTCCATAAACCGCATTCTCTTATGAAGACGTCTTCGTCATTTTTTTTCTTAAAAATAAGCCTGATACAGGAACTCTATAACGTTGGCCTGGCTGGGCTCCCCCCTTCCCGGTGGGAAGGGAGGGCTCCCCGGCCCCCACCGGCGCTGAGCCGGCTTCTCCCCCCCCCCCCCACGCTGGCGCTAGGCCCGGCTTCCCCCCCCGCCGCTGGTCCGGCTTCCCCCCCCCCGCCGCTGGTCCGGCTTCCCCCCCCCCGGCGCTGGTCGCGGCTTTCCCCCCCCCCCCCACCGGCTTTCCCCCCCTCCGCCCCACCGGCTTTTCCCCCCTCCCCCCCGCCGGTGC